>NW_025334665.1:0-181459 GCF_014858855.1 Bufo gargarizans | reverse complement strand
AACAAACAAAAAATTTCCGCTAACTTGTGCCAAAAAAAATGTCTGAATGGAGCCTTACCGGGGGGGGGGGGGGGGGGGGGGTGATCAATAACAGGGGGGGTGATCAATGACAGGGGGGTGATCACCCATATAGACTCCCTGATCACCCCCCTGTCACTGATCACCCCCCCTGTAAGGCTCCATTCAGACATCCGCATGATTTTTTACGGATCCATGGATACATGGATCGGATCCACAAAACACATGCGGACGTCTGAATGGAGCCTTACAGGGGGGTTATCAATGACAGGGGGTGATCAGGGTAATCAGGGTGACCACCCCCCTGTCACTGATCACCCCCCCTGTAAGGCTCCATTCAGACATCCGCATGATTTTTTACGGATCCATGGATACATGGATCGGATCCACAAAACGCATGCGAACGTCTGAATGGAGCCTTACAGGGGGGTTATCAATGACAGGGGGGTGGATCAGGGAGTGTATATGGGTGATCACCCGCCTGTCATTGATCACCCCCTGTAAGGCTCCATTCAGACGTCCGCATGTGTTTTGCGGATCCGATCCATGTATCCATGTATCCGTAAAAATCATACGGACGTCTGAACGGAGCCTGACAGGGGGGTGATCAATGACAGGGCGGTGATCAATGACAGGGGGGTGATCAGGGAGTTTATATGGGGTGATCAGGGGTTTATAAGGGGTTAATAAGTGACGGGGGGGTGTAGTGTAGGGTTTGGTGCGACTGACCTACCTGAGTCCTCTGGTGGTCGATCCTAACAAAAGGGACCACCAGAGGACCAGGTAGGAGGTATATTAGACGCTGTTGTGAAAACAGCGTCTAATATACCTGTTAGGGGTTAAAAAATTCGGATCTCCAGCCTGCCAGGGAGCGATCGCCGCTGGCAGGCTGGAGATCCACTCGCTTACCTTCCGTTCCTGTGAGCGCGCGCGCCTGTGTGCGCGCGTTCACAGGAAATCCCGGCCCTCGCGAGATGACGCGTATATGCGTCGTCGTGCGCAGGGCTGCCACCTCCGGACCGCACATCTGCGTTAGGCGGTCCGGAGGTGGTTAAATCAACAACTGGGTCAAAAAGGTAAGTGACCCAGCATTTGCCACCAGTTTCTGCTGCTCAGTAATTAAAAATATTGTACTCACTTAGACTGTTGCCTGTGTCGGGAGCTTGAACTGCTTTGTGAATGGGAGGATTGTGGAGTAGGTGCTGGGGTAGATGTGGCACTTGGTGGCAGCTGATGGTACTGTGGTGTAGCAATAGGCTGGCTAGGAGTAGCATAGGAATAGCTTGGGGTCATCAGAGGAGTAGCCACAGGTTGCTGAGCGGGAGTTGTGAACACCTTAAAGAACAGGCAAAAGATATTATTCAATACAGCAAAAAATAGCATTATATCATGACTACTATATATTAACATTATATATTACCGGAAATGTTATTGTCATAAAGAAAGTAGTCTTAGAACAGGGATCAGCACCCTTCGGCACTCCAGCTGTTGTGAAACTACAATTCCCAGCATGCTCCATTCATTTTTATGTGAGTTCTTAAAAGAGCAGAGCAGGTATGCATGCTTGGAGTTGCAGTTTCACAACTGCTGGAGTGCCGGAGGTTGCCTACCCAGTCTTATTAGATACTTACATGATATGCACTGCTCCCGCCACCACTGCCTCCACCATAACCATACTGGCTGGATGCCCATTGGGCAGGGGTGGCATTAGGGTTTTGCCCATGTTGTCCTGTGACTGCAGCAATTGCATTAAACATCTGCGAAGTCATGTTTTGTGGCAAGGCATTGACAGCACGAGTGAGATCTGGAGGAGAAAACGACAAAAGACAAAAAACGTTGGTTTGAAAGAAAAAATAAAAGAAAAAAAATAAACGGCAAATATAGGAACTTGCCTGCAAGATTAATATTGGCAGGGGTGGCACTCATGGAGGCCGGAGTCCTTGTTCTGCTGCTGCTACTTGGCGTGATACCTGATAAAGTAATAAATAGTCATACATTTTAATTATACTTGGTTCCTACTGATTAAATTCAAAGCAATAACATGCAATATATACGTACTAAAAGAAAAACAATGGCAGTAAAAGACCAAATTGTCTATTTAGACTGCTCTTATATTATTTTCTTTGAATTCATGTGTATATAAAACTCTTTATACAGGTATGTTGATTTTCCAAAGTTTGTTCCATGTATCTACTACTTCTCCTGAGCGTGCCTCCCCATCTCACTAATTTCTGGTTGTGTCCCCTTGTTTTCACGTTAAGTTTGTTAGGAAAAAAAATACTTCCCTTCTGAGCCTTATTGAAATCGTTAACATATTTAAAGTTTTAGATCATGTCACTGGTTTCCCTTCTTTCTTTTAGGCAATACAAAGTTTTTTTAAAGGCTATATGTACACCTTGAGGGCATTTTTAATTATTGCATTGTGCTCATTTTTTTATTTTGTCCATTTTTTTTTTTTAAATGTTGAACCATTGTCTTTGTGAAGCCTTGAGTTTCTCTAGTAGCAGGCTCAGAATTTTCACTATGTTCCGTCAGGCAGCTCAGCTGACTGCTCCTCATCTCTGACCTCCTAAACACTGATTATAGCTCAATTCTTATCTTACTGATAATGTGTAACGCCCACCACCATTTTTGAAAGCATTCTTTGGACTGATGGTATTTTATCAATGTAGGCGAGGTCTCTTCCTCTAGTCTCCTGTATCCATACATCAACTGCAAATCAAATGGACTATACAAGGATTAAGTCCAATTTTCAATAATGTATCCATCAACTCTTTATGTGGCACTGTATCAAAGGCTTTAATGAAAATCAGATTGCAGACATCCCCAGCATCACCTTCATCCAATACTTATGACACAAATCAAGATTACTTTAACATGATGTGCCCTCAGTAAAGCCATGCGGTTTTTGGTACACAAAATTGTTGGTTTTGAGGTGGTCAAATTTCAAGCTATTTAGTCTGTAGCAGACAATTCACAGGTTAAACGATACATTGGAAGCATGAAGAGATAGATTTATTCATTCACAGAAAATGTGATTAGAACCTACCTGGTACAGGATCCTGGTAGTGGTCTTTAAACCACCTGAAAAGTCCATTGACTGTTGAGAATACTTGCCCCCGATATCTGAAGCCTTCAGGTGTTACTGTCACATATTCCACTCTAAGCCCCCAAAAAAATATTTTAAAAAAATTGAAAACATAAAATGGCTGCATTTCTAGTTTAATTTTCAACAGTTTAAAAGTTTCTAGTTAACCACAAGCCACTTACCTTGGTTTTGCTCGTGGCTGATATCCCAGTAAAAATTTACCAGGGAGTTCTTTACTGGCAGATATATAATATGGAATGAATGTAGGTTTTTCTTTCTTTGTTTTTATTAAGAGCTCTTCTAGTTTCTGTACATACGCAAAAGAAAGAAAATTTTAATAATGACAAATTATTCATTAGGGCATAGTTTCTGAAATCCATGCAAAAGTCACCAGGTCCTACATTCATGACACTCACCTTCTTGTCTCCAAAGTTGCAGTCTTGGTAGTACTTGTGGTTAGTTAGATCTCTTGCAAAAGAAGCCATTGGTTGGACAAATCGAGCAATGATTTCATCCAAGTCCTCAAATTCCTACAGGAAATCATATGAAAAAGGCAACACTTCAGCCACATTATTAAACTAGATTTTTGTACTCCCCGTAAAATCTGTTTCTCTTCCGTTCATTGGGGGACACAGACATTGACCATGGGTATAGCTGTTGCCGCTAGGAGGCAGACACTAAGCACACAAAGTGTGAGCTCCTCCCTCTTCAGCTATATCCCTTCCTACAGGGACAAAGCCAAATCAGTTTAGTGCAAAAGCAGTAGGAGAAGCCAGACATAAGAAAATCACATTATGCACAAACCCAGAACCACACAGCCCCGAAAAGGCCCATAAACAATGAACGGAAGAGAAACAGATTTTACGGCGAGTACAAAAATCTAGTTCTCCTCCGTCTCATTGGGGGACACAGGCATTGACCATGGGACGTTCCAGAGAAGTCCCTGAGGGTGGGCTTAACTACAACTCCCCTGCCAGAGAACCGCTGTTTGCAAACTCTGCATCTTCTGACGATTCTTTAAGGCGTAGAGGTGTGCACCCTGTAAAACTTAGAAAAAGTATGCAAAGACGACCAGGTTGCCGCCTTGCACACCTGAAGGGCAGAAGCCCCATGATGCATCGCCCAAGAGGCTCCCACTGCCCGAGCCGAATGAGCAGTCACCCAGAAGGGCGGGGCCCTGTCCTTAACACGGTATGCTTCCACGATAGCCAAACGAATCCATCTGGAAATGGAAGTCTTTGATGCTGCCAGCCCTTGTCTCGGCCCCTCTGGAATCACGAACAGGGAATCCGTCCGCCTGAAAGATGCCATCTGGGACAGATAGATACGCACTGCACACACCAGATCCAGAGTATGGAGCGACTGTTCTCGAGGATGAGACGGGTCCGGAAAAAATGAAGGAAGAATAATTTCATTTAGATAGCATGTTGACACCAACTTCGGCAAGAAGGACTGCACAGGCAGAAGAACCACCTTATCCTGATGGAGGATCAGGAAGGGCGACCGACATGACAGAGCCGGGAGTTCCGACACTCTACGGACAGAAGTAATTGCAACCAAAAAAGCCACCTTATAAGTCAGGAAGCGCAGCGACACCAGCTGAAAAAGCTCAAACGGAGAAGATTGGAGAGTGTTGAGCACTAGATTAAGATCCCAATGATCCAATGGAGGATGGAAGGGGCGCAGCATGTGCCACCCCCTGCAGTAAAAGTTTGAACGTCCCGAAAGCGAAGCAAAATTTCGCTGAAAAAGAATATAGAGAGCCGACACTTGCCCTTTAAGAGAGCTGAGAGGCAGCCCCAAGTCCATGCCTGACCGCAGGAAAGTGAAAAGTCGCGGCAAAGAAAAAGAACGGGAGACAGCTGTCTCCGCTCGAACCAACTAAAGTAGGACCTCCAAGTCCGGTGGTAGACGATGGCTTCCTGGCACGAATCATAGTCTGGACCACTGCATTAAAAAAAAAAAACCTGAGCCTTCAGTACGACGGCTTCAACAGCCATGCCGTTAAATGTAGCGACCCTAAATTCGGGTGGAAGATTGGCCCCTGCGACCGCAGGTCCTCCTGAAGAGAAAGACGCCAAGGTTCGTCTGGGGCCACGAGAATGACAGGCAGATCTTCCGGAGAAGACAGAGAATGAGAGGAAGCGGTAGGAACACATAAGGAAACGTGAACAGACTCCACGGCATCACCAGTGTGTCGCATGCCACGGCCATGGTGTCCCTGAACCGCGAGATGAAGTCCTCGACCTTGTTGTTGCACCATGAGATTCACATCCGGCTGAACCCACCTCTCGCAGATGTCCCGAAAGACCTGCAAGTGACCCAGTCGCCGGGATCGAGACGCTCCCGGCTGAGAAAGTCCGCGATCCAGTTGTCTATGTCTGGAATGTGAATTGCCGATAGCGCCGGAACCAGTTTCTCCGCCCAGTTGAAAATCAGCGCCGTCTCCTCTATGACTGTCGGGCTCCGGGTGCCACCCTGGTGATTGATGTATGCCACCGCCGTGGAGTTGTCGGACTGCACCCGCACCGGACAACCCCTGAAATGGTCGGCCCAGTGTTGCAGAGAGCCGAATCACCCTCAACTCCAGAACATTGATTGAAAGGGAGCGCTCCTCGCATGACCAAACCCCCTGGACCAAGAGATTTTCCAACACTCCCCCACCCCCCCCCCCCCCCAACCCCTGAGGCTTGCGTCCGATGTTAACACCCGCCAACGGAGAGGGAGAAATGAACGCCCCGATGTCAACATCGGAGAGGCCATCCACCATTGAGGGCCTGGCGCACTGGGGCAAGGAGACGCATCGGCCGATTTAAAGGAGTCTGGGAAGCGATCCCAGCTGGACAGAATGGCTTGTGCTGAAGTGCTCTGGTATGGAACTAAGCATAGGGAACTGCTTCGAAGGTAGAAACCATGTGCCCCAGAGCCCGCATGCAGCGACCGGAGCTGGCCGCAACAATGAGCGAATCTGAAGATTGAGAGCGGATAGTTTTTCCGGATGCAAGAACACCTTGGCCTGACAAGTGTTTAGTACCATGTCCAGATAAGTCAATTGCTGCGATGGATGAAGAAAAGACTTTTGTCTGTTCACGATCCATCCAAAGCTCTCCAGGGTTTCCAGGACTATGCACTCAGGCTTGTCTGCCGTCCCTTGGAACAACGGACCCTTTACCAAGATGTCGTCTAAGTAAGGAATCGCCACGATCCCCCTGGCATGGAGCAGGGCAATGACTGCCGCCAGAACCTTCCTAAAGACCCTGGGAGCCATGGCCAGGCCGAACGGGAGGGCTACACTGTGAACTGGAGAAACCTTTGATGACTGACGCATATGTGCACGTGAAGATAAGCGTCCTTGATGTCTATCGAGGACAGGTACTTCCCTGGTTCCATGGACGCAATGACCGACCTCATTGACGCCACCCGGAATCTGCGGACACGAAGGAAACGGTTGAGCACATTGAGGGCTACAACGGGATGGACCGTCCCCTCTTTTTTGGGAACCACAAAGAGATTGGAGTAAAACCCCTGAAAGCGGTCTTGCGCAGGAACCAGAACAATCACACCTTGCTGCAGCAGTGTGTGAATTGCCTGCGGCTGCGGGAGACGCCGGTGGAGACAACCGAAAAAAAAACGGGACGGAGGGGAGGATTTAAAATCCAGCTTGTAGCCCTCTACAATGACCTCCCTTCACCCACGCATCCGAGATGTGAGCCAGCCAAACATGCCAAAACACATGAAGCCGGCCGCCCATGCAAACGGGCAGCGCCGGAAGCCGCCTGTGATGCAGCGAAGCTCTTAGGATTAAAGGACTTGAAGCCCTGATGACGGGAATGCCAGGAAGGTAGCGGCTTAAAGAAAGGCTTGCGCTTCTGGTCTGTGGCCGACTTATCACACGCTCCCTTGGGGCCGGAAAAACTCTGAAGGGGACGAAAAAAAGGCTTCCGCTTTTATGCCTTATTAGACCGCCCCCTGTTCTGAGGTAAATGGGTGCTCTTACACCTGTAGCGTCCGAAATAATCTCACCCAGGCGCTTACCAAAGTATGCTGCCGGTAAATGGGAGGGCCGTCAGGGTCCGCTTTGAAGCCATAGGGTACAGAGAATAGCCACCAATAGGGCTGACTAGTAAGCCATAAAATTGGCTGCGTCCAAAGATGCTTCACAAATATATGTACTGGCATGCAAGAGCTGCAGGGCCACATCTGCAAGTTCCTCTGAGGGGACTCCAGACTCAAGTTATTTACCCACTCCCCCATAGCCTTGCTCACCCATGTAGAAGCAAACACCGTCTGCAGCGCTGTGTCCACCGCTTCAAAGGCATATTTTGCAAATGCTTCTTATCTTTGATCTGCCATTGGCAAGGTAGTATGTTTAGCCAAGCAGGAAACTGGCGGGTCCTCTATAGGTGGAGCTGACCATTTCTTAGTCAAAGCGTTTTGGCAACATAAAGCGTATAGCTGGAAAATTCCACTCCTTGGAGAGAGAGGAATCAAACTCCTGGTGGTTGGGGAAACACTTGTGCGAGCGACGGGACCTTCTAAAAGGAAAACCCCGAGCTGGCAGACGACGGAACTGGATCTTCAACCTGCAACGTCTCAATTGGGTGACTGACCCTCCGGTGAAACAACATCTTCATCTGACCCTCTCTCCTCGGAACATGCCTCTTCAGCTGGAGGATGAGAGGCCGAGAACACGGGAGAAACAGAACCCCTTTTGGGGGAGGAAGTTCTGGCCCGTTTTGTGGGGCGGCCGCGATGGGCACGAGCCCCATGGTCCCCGGAGTCCGGACCGGTCAGAGGACTGCCTTGTCAACAAATATCCACAATAGCTTTGTTGGTATTGGAGACATCCTATACCACCCTAGACAGGGAATGCGCCTGTTCCAGTTCTTCCGTAGGTTGGGCAGCGGGAAGCAACGGGTCCGGAGCCCATCCGCTTGGTGGCGGCGCAGCACACGCAAAGCAGAGGGAGTCTGACTGAGGGGATGGAAATTTTGCGCTACATGACAGCAGGCAAAATGACGCACCAACGGGACCACCTGCTTCGGGACCTGGGTTTAGACATGACACCCCTGTCACCCCAATGAGGCAAATGGGAAGGTTAGGCCCAGCAAGAAAGGACAAAACACTTACCCAGCCTGTGTCTCTCCAAACGCCGGTCAGACCCTTATTTCCTGCCAGGAGCCTTAAAAATCCAGAAGCGGACGGAGCCCAAATTCCCACTGCTCTGCCGCTGACGTGGTGAACACAAGCCCCGCCCCCCAAAACGTTGCCTGCTCCTCCGCCCGTCCACGCCCCTCGTTCTCATGCCACGCCCCCACGCCGGTGTCCCCGGCCACAGCAGGGAAGCCTACAGTCGCAGGCCGCACAAAAACCGGGGCCTCGAATAATAATGGAACCGGTTGCCCCGGAATCAAGCCGACAAAGGAAATGGTGCTTCATCAGGACAACCCTGCCCCCTCCTCTCTCGGTGCACTCCAGAGGACGCCGTCAGCCCAGGAAGCCACAGCAGACGTACGTAGTGTACAAAGAAAGCAGCCACCCCCTTGCTGCAGCAGCGTCCAAGGTATGTTAACCCTTAAAAAGGAGATTGCTGCCAAAGTCCACACGTGGGGAGGAGGGAATACTGGCCGGGGTCCAGGAAAGGGGCACTGGAGGTGGTACTGAGGGGGTTACTGGAGGGAAGCACTGATCCTACTCACCTGTCTGACGTCTTCTAACCCCCCCCCCCCACCCCCGAATCCAGCCAGATCACCACCTTCGGTGTGCGGCCCCCCTGCGGCTACACCGGAACAGAGGGGACTTTCACTGGGGGCGGCTGTGGTGATGCGCTTGCTGGTGGGAGACAGAGGTTTTTACAGGGACCTCTGGTCCTCCTTTTCTTCTAGAGCGGGAACGAGCAGAGGGTTTGGGTGACCCCCCCTGGTGTTCCGTCTCCTGGGTGGGAGTGCAGGCAGTTTTTACCCGGACTGCCTGAAGCTTCCCGCCAGAAAAAAAGACACAAATTTAGTAAATCAGCAGACCTGCAACGCAGGAAGGTCTGCCTCCTACAGACACTAAGCTAAAACTGATTAGCTTGGTCCCTGTAGGAAGGGATATAGCTGAAGAGGGAGGAGCTTACACTTTGTGCGCTTAGTGTCCGCCTCCTAGCGGCAACAGCTATACCCATGGTCAATGCCCGTGTCACCCAGACGGATGAGAAAGTAATATTTCTAACAATTAACATGAAACGGTATCCCTCCTCTGTACCCTCCACCTATTGGGATCATACTGGTCTTGCCCTCCATTTCCATAACTCCCACATACACCTCTCCATTTAATTTCCTAATGTCAGCAAGTCCCTGTTCCTCCCATAGGTGAGGGCTACAATAGTGGCACTCTAACCCATGAGAACTATTTGACTTATCCTGTGGATAGGTCTCATCAATATCATTTGAGGGAAACTCCCTGTAAGAATTAATAGTTCTCAGCGTCATTTACACATGTGTTTAAAAGTGACAGTGGCCGTAATCACACCATGTGGTATTTTAGGACTACTTTAGCATACCTCAGTATTAATCCATAACGTGGACCCCAAGCTGAAGGCATTTTCTTTCCCCTCCTCTCGTACATCCACATGTTGGTAGATTCCCTCGCTGACCTTCCAGGTGACGGTTAGATGATTTTCTCCCTTACTGCTTGGTCGGATGATCACATCGCCCTGATCCATTGTCTCCATCATCTTCTCTGCTTGCTTAAAGTTTATATTGTGGAAAGATGGATGTGCAATGACTCGCTTGATGTAAGCTGGAAGGTAAAAGGTTTAATATTACTAAAAGCAATTTTCTGAAATTTTCCTACTATAGTTTTCAGGAGCTGTTAACTTGACGTGCAGTAAGTGCCGGAAGGACGATCAAGAAGCTATCCACTCCATTACATTCAGACTGCTAGAACAAATATTCAACATATCTACATCTACATTGTAAGCCCTCACAGGCAAGGCCCTCTTTCCTTCTGCACCAGTTTGTAACTCGTCTTGTTTATGCTTAGTGCAATGGTCTGTATTATGCATGTATACCCCTTTTCATATGTACAGCGCTATGGAATGAATAGGCGCTTTAATAATAAATAATAATACTGTCACAATGAAATTGCTATCTACAGGCAGCATGTTATAGAGAAGAGGAGCTGAGCAGATTCATATATAGATTTGTAGTAAAAGATTCAGTATAACTTGTATTTCATACACTTACATTTCTGCTCATTATAGGATTTGAAGTCCAGGAGGCGGTCCCATCAGTGACAGAGCTGTCTCTGTATACACAGTCACAGACGGCAGGCTGTCAATCACTGATAGGACTGCCTCCTGGACTTCAAAGCCCAGAAAGTGCATGAAATACAAGTTATACTGAATCTTTTCCTATAGAACTATATATCAATCTGTTCAACGTGACAAGTTCCCTTTCAATGGGTCATATGTAGAGTTGAGCGAACACCTGGATGTTCGGGTTCGAGAAGTTCGGCCGAACATCCCGGAAATGTTCGGGTTCGGGATCCGAACCCGATCCGAACTTCGTCCCGAACCCGAACCCCATTGAAGTCAATGGGGACCCGAACTTTTCGGCACTAAAACGGCTGTAAAACAGCCCAGGAAAGGGCTAGAGGGCTGCAAAAGGCAGCAACATGTAGGTAAATCCCCTGCAAACAAATGTGGATAGGGAAATTAATTAAAATAAAAATTAAATAAATAAAAATTAACCAAAATCAATTGGAGAGAGGTTCCATAGCAGAGAATCTGGCTTCCCGTCACCCACCACTGGAACAGTCCATTCTCAGATATTTAGGCCCCGGCACCCAGGCAGAGGAGAGAGGTCCCGTAACAGACAATCTGGCTTCATGTCAGCAGAGAATCAGTCTTCATGTCATAGCAGAGAATCAGGCTTCACGTCACCCACCACTGTAATAGTCCATTTTCATAAATTTAGGCCCAGCACCCAGGCAGAGGAGAGAGGTCCCGTAACAGACAATCTGGCTTCATGTCAGCAGAGAATCAGTCTTCATATCATAGCAGAGAATCTGGCTTCCCGTTACCCACCACTGGAACAGTCCATTCTCAGATATTTAGGCCCCAGCACCCAGGCAGAGGAGAGAGGTCCCGTAACAGACAATCTGGCTTCATGTCAGCAGAGAATCAGTCTTCATATCATAGCAGAGAATCAGGCTTCACGTCAGCCACCACTGCAACAGTCCATTGTCATAAATTCAGGCCCAGCACCCAGGCAGAGGAGAGAGGTCCCGTAACAGACAATCTGGCTTCATGTCAGCAGAGAATCAGTCTGCATGTCATAGCAGAGAATGAGGCTTCACGTCACCCACCACTGCAACAGTCCATTTTCATAAATTTAGGCCCAGCACCCAGGCAGAGGAGAGAGGTCCCGTAACAGAGGATCTGGCTTCATGTCACCAGAGAATCAGTCTGCATGTCATAGCAGAGAATCAGGCTTCACGTCACCCACCACTGCAACAGTCCATTTTCATAAATTTAGGCCCAGCACCCAGGCAGAGGAGAGAGGTCCCGTAACAGAGGATCTGGCTTCATGTCACCAGAGAATCAGTCTGCATGTCATAGCAGAGAATGAGGCTTCACGTCAGCCACCACTGCAACAATCCATTGGCATATATTTAGGCCTAGCACACAGGCAGAGGAGAGGTTCATTCAACTTTGGGTAGCCTTGCAATATAATGGTAAAATGAAAATAAAAATAGGATTGAATGAGGAAGTGCCCTGGAGTCCAATAATATATGGTTATGGGGAGGTAGTTAATGTCTAATCTGGACAAGGGACGGACAGGTCCTGTGGGATCCATGCCTGGTTCATTTTTATGAACGTCAGCTTGTCCACATTGGCTGTAGACAGGCGGCTGCGTTTGTCTGTAATGACGCCCCCTGCCGTGCTGAATACACGTTCAGACAAAACGCTGGCTGCCGGGCAGGCCAGCACCTCCAAGGCATAAAAGGCTAGCTCTGGCCACGTGGACAATTTAGAGACCCAGAAGTTGAATGGGGCCGAACCATCAGTCAGTACGTGGAGGGGTGTGCACACGTACTGTTCCACCATGTTAGTGAAATGTTGCCTCCTGCTAACACGTTGCGTATCAGGTGGTGGTGCAGTTAGCTGTGGCGTGTTGACAAAAGTTTTCCACATCTCTGCCATGCTAACCCTGCCCTCAGAGGAGCTGGCCGTGACACAGCTGCCTTGGCGACCTCTTGCTCCTCCTCTGCCTTGGCCTTGGGCTTCCACTTGTTCCCCTGTGACATTTGGGAATGCTCTCAGTAGCGCGTCTACCAACGTGCGCTTGTACTCGCGCATCTTCCTATCACGCTCCAGTGCAGGAAGTAAGGTGGGCACATTGTCTTTGTAGCGTGGATCCAGCAGGGTGGCAACCCAGTAGTCCGCACAGGTTAAAATGTGGGCAACTCTGCTGTCGTTGCGCAGGCACTGCAGCATGTAGTCGCTCATGTGTGCCAGGCTGCCCAGGGGTAAGGACAAGCTGTCCTCTGTGGGAGGCGTATCGTCATCGTCCTGCCTTTCCCCCCAGCCACGCACCAGTGATGGACCCGAGCTGCGTTGGGTGCCACCCCGCTGTGACCATGCTTCATCCTCATCCTCCTCCACCTCCTCCTCATCCTCGTCCTCCTCGTCCTCCAGTAGTGGGCCCTGGCTGGCCACATTTGTACCTGGCCTCTGCTGTTGCCAAAAACCTCCCTCTGAGTCACTTCGAAGAGACTGGCCTGAAAGTGCTAAAAATGACCCCTCTTCCTCCTCCTCCTCCTCCTCCTCCTGGGCCACCTCCTCTTCCATCATCGCCCTAAGTGTTTTCTCAAGGAGACATAGAAGTGGTATTGTAACGCTGATAACGGTGTCATCGCCACTGGCCATGTTGGTGGAGTACTCGAAACAGCGCAACAGGGCACACAGGTCTCGCATGGAGGCCCAGTCATTGGTGGTGAAGTGGTGCTGTTCTGTAGTGCGACTGACCCGTGCGTGCTGCAGCTGAAACTCCACTATGGCCTGCTGCTGCTCGCACAGTCTGTCCAGCATGTGCAAGGTGGAGTTCCACCTGGTGGGCACGTCGCATATGAGGCGGTGAGCGGGAAGGCCGAAGTTACGCTGTAGCGCAGACAGGCGAGCAGCGGCAGGATGTGAACGCCGGAAGCGCGAACAGACGGCCCGCACTTTATGCAGCAGCTCTGACATGTCGGGGTAGTTGTGAATGAACTTCTGCACCACCAAATTCAGCACATGCGCCAAGCAAGGGATGTGCGTCAAATTGGCTAGTCCCAGAGCTGCAACGAGATTTCGCCCATTATCACACACCACCAGGCCGGGCTTGAGGCTCACCGGCAGCAACCACTCGTCGGTCTGTTGTTCAATACCCCGCCACAACTCCTGTGCGGTGTGGGGCCTGTCCCCCAAACATATGAGTTTCAGAATGGCCTGCTGACGTTTACCCCGGGCTGTGCTGAAGTTGGTGGTGAAGGTGTGTGGCTGACTGGATGAGCAGGTGGAAGAAGAGGAGGAGGAAGCCGAGAAGGAGGAGGTGGCAACAGGAGGCAAAGAATGTTGCCCTGCGATCCTTGGCGGCGGCAGGACGTGCGCCAAACAGCTCTCCGCCTGGGGCCCAGCTGCCACTACATTTACCCAGTGTGCAGTTAGGGAGATATAGCGTCCCTGGCCGTGCTTACTGGTCCACGTATCTGTGGTTAGGTGGACCTTGCTACAGATGGCGTTGCGCAGTGCACACTTGATTTTATCGGATACTTGGTTGTGCAGGGAAGGCACGGCTCTCTTGGAGAAGTAGTGCCGGCTGGGAACAACATACTGTGGGACAGCAAGCGACATGAGCTGTTTGAAGCTGTCTGTGTCCACCAGCCTAAATGACAGCATTTCATAGGCCAGTAGTTTAGAAATGCTGGCATTCAGGGCCAGGGATCGAGGGTGGCTAGGTGGGAATTTACGCTTTCTATCAAATGTTTGTGAGATGGAGAGCTGAACGCTGGCGTGTGACATGGTTGAGACGCTTGGTGACGGAGGTGGTGGTGGTGGTGTTGGTGGTACATCCCCTGTTTGCTGGGCGGCAGGTGCCAACGTTCCTCCAGAGGCGGAGGAAGAGGCCGAGGCGGCAGCAGCAGAATAGGCCGAGGCGGCAGCAGCAGAAGAGGTAGCAGGGGGAGCCTGAGTGACTTCCTTGGTTTTAAGGTGTTTACTCCACTGCAGTTCATGCTTTGCATGCAGGTGCCTGGTCATGCAGGTTGTGCTCAGGTTCAGAACGTTAATGCCTCGCTTCAGGCTCTGATGGCACAGCGTGCAAACCACTCGGGTCTTGTCGTCAGCACATTGTTTGAAGAAGTGCCATGCCAGGGAACTCCTTGAAGCTGCCTTTGGGGTGCTCGGTCCCAGATGGCGGCGGTCAGTAGCAGGCGGAGTCTCTTGGCGGCGGGTGTTCTGCTTTTGCCCACTGCTCCCTCTTTTGCTACGCTGTTGGCTCGGTCTCACCACTGCCTCTTCCTCCGAACTGTGAAAGTCAGTGGCACGACCTTCATTCCATGTGGGGTCTAGGACCTCATCGTCCCCTGCATCGTCTTCCACCCAGTCTTGATCCCTGACCTCCTGTTCAGTCTGCACACTGCAGAAAGACGCAGCAGTTGGCACCTGTGTTTCGTCATCATCAGAGACATGCTGAGGTGGTATTCCCATGTCCTCATCATCAGGAAACATAAGTGGTTGTGCGTCAGTGCATTCTATGTCTTTCACCGCTGGGGAAGGGCTAGGTGGATGCCCTTGGGAAACCCTGCCAGCGGAGTCTTCAAACAGCATAAGAGACTGCTGCATAACTTGAGGCTGAGACAGTTTCCCTGGTATGCATGGGGGTGATGTGACAGACTGATGGGGTTGGTTTTCAGGCGCCATCTGTGCGCTTTCTGCAGAAGACTGGGTGGGAGATAATGTGAACGTGCTGGATCCACTGTCGGCCACCCAATTGACTAATGCCTGTACCTGCTCAGGCCTTACCATCCTTAGAACGGCATTGGGCCCCACCATATATCGCTGTAAATTCTGGCGGCTACTGGGACCTGAGGTAGTTGGTACACTAGGACGTGTGGATGTGGCAGAACGGCCACGTCCTCTCCCAGCACCAGAGGGTCCACTAACACCACCACGACCATGTCCACGTCCGCGTCCCTTACTAGATGTTTTTCTCATTGTTATGGTTCACCACAACAACAAATATATTATTTGGCCCAATGTATTGTATTCAAATTCAGCGGGATATAAATTTGAGGCCTAGTATTTAGGCGCTGGGTGACCGGTATGGATTTAGTGACAGAATTAGACTTGGAAATGCACAGAAGCGTGTGTGTGAAGTTATTCTGAATGACCCTATGTGCACCTTCAATATTATATACCCTTTTAGGGATAGATTTCAAATAGCTCTGATATAGCAGAAACCACTAAATTATGAAATTGCTAAATTGGGAATTGTACTTCAACCCAGAACAAAAAATGTGCTTTGACGGACACTAAATATCTTGCCCAGCAACAACAGTACAGCGGTAACGAGAGATTTAGAGGGATTTAAATTTGAGGCCTAGTATTTAGGCGCTGGGTCACCGGTATGGATTTAGTGACAGAATTAGACTTGGAAATGCACAGAAGCGTGTGTGTGAAGTTATTCTGAATGACCCTATGTGCACCTTCAATATTATATACCCTTTTAGGGATAGATTTCAAATAGCTCTGATATAGCAGAAACCACTAAATTATGAAATTGCTAAATTGGGAATTGTACTTCAACCCAGAACAAAAAATGTGCTTTGACGGGCACTAAATAACTTTCCCAGCTACAACAGGACAGCGGTAACGAGAGATTTAGAGGGATTTAAATTTGAGGCCTAGTATTTAGGCGCTGGGTCACCGGTATGGATTTAGTGACAGAATTAGACTTGGAAATGCACAGAAGCGTGTGTGTGAAGTTATTCTGAATGACCCTATGTGCACCTTCAATATTATATACCCTTTTAGGGATAGATTTCAAATAGCTCTGATATAGCAGAAACCACTAAATTATGAAATTGCTAAATTGGGAATTGTACTTCAACCCAGAACAAAAAATGTGCTTTGACGGACACTAAATATCTTGCCCAGCAACAACAGTACAGCGGTGGGTAACGAGAGATTTAGAGGGATTTAAATTTGAGGCCTAGTATTTAGGCGCTGGGTGACCGGTATGGATTTAGTGACAGAATTAGACTTGGAAATGCACAGAAGCGTGTGTGTGAAGTTATTCTGAATGACCCAATGTGCACCTTGAATATTATATACCCTTTTTGGGATAGATTTCAAATAGCTCTGATATAGCAGGAACCACTAAATTATGAAATTGCTAAATTGGGAATTGTACTTCAACCCAGAACAAAAAATGTGCTTTGACGGGCACTAAATAACTTTCCCAGCTACAACAGGACAGCGGTAACGAGAGATTTAGAGGGATTTAAATTTGAGGCCTAGTATTTAGGCGCTGGGTGACCGGTATGGATTTAGTGACAGAATTAGACTTGGAAATGCACAGAAGCGTGTGTGTGAAGTTATTCTGAATGACCCAATGTGCACCTTGAATATTATATACCCTTTTTGGGATAGATTTCAAATAGCTCTGATATAGCAGGAACCACTAAATTATGAAATTGCTAAATTGGGAATTGTACTTCAACCCAGAACAAAAAATGTGCTTTGACGGGCACTAAATAACTTTCCCAGCTACAACAGGACAGCGGTAACGAGAGATTTAGAGGGATTTAAATTTGAGGCCTAGTATTTAGGCGCTGGGTCACCGGTATGGATTTAGTGACAGAATTAGACTTGGAAATGCACAGAAGCGTGTGTGTGAAGTTATTCTGAATGACCCTATGTGCACCTTCAATATTATATACCCTTTTAGGGATAGATTTCAAATAGCTCTGATATAGCAGAAACCACTAAATTATGAAATTGCTAAATTGGGAATTGTACTTCAACCCAGAACAAAAAATGTGCTTTGACGGACACTAAATATCTTGCCCAGCAACAACAGTACAGCGGTAACGAGAGATTTAGCGGGATATAAATTTGAGGCCTAGTATTTAGGCGCTGGGTCACCGGTATGGATTTAGTGACAGAATTAGACTTGGAAATGCACAGAAGCGTGTGTGTGAAGTTATTCTGAATGACCCTATGTGCACCTTCAATATTATATACCCTTTTAGGGATAGATTTCAAATAGCTCTGATATAGCAGAAACCACTAAATTATGAAATTGCTAAATTGGGAATTGTACTTCAACCCAGAACAAAAAATGTGCTTTGACGGACACTAAATATCTTGCCCAGCAACAACAGTACAGCGGTGGGTAACGAGAGATTTAGAGGGATTTAAATTTGAGGCCTAGTATTTAGGCGCTGGGTCACCGGTATGGATTTAGTGACAGAATTAGACTTGGAAATGCACAGAAGCGTGTGTGTGAAGTTATTCTGAATGACCCTATGTGCACCTTCAATATTATATACCCTTTTAGGGATAGATTTCAAATAGCTCTGATATAGCAGAAACCACTAAATTATGAAATTGCTAAATTGGGAATTGTACTTCAACCCAGAACAAAAAATGTGCTTTGACGGACACTAAATATCTTGCCCAGCAACAACAGTACAGCGGTGGGTAACGAGAGATTTAGAGGGATTTAAATTTGAGGCCTAGTATTTAGGCGCTGGGTCACCGGTATGGATTTAGTGACAGAATTAGACTTGGAAATGCACAGAAGCGTGTGTGTGAAGTTATTCTGAATGACCCAATGTGCACCTTCAATATTATATACCCTTTTAGGGATAGATTTCAAATAGCTCTGATATAGCAGAAACCACTAAATTATGAAATTGCTAAATTGGGAATTGTACTTCAACCCAGAACAAAAAATGTGCTTTGACGGACACTAAATATCTTGCCCAGCAACAACAGTACAGCGGTAACGAGAGATTTAGAGGGATTTAAATTTGAGGCCTAGTATTTAGGCGCTGGGTGACAGGTATGGGTTTAGTGACAGAATTAGACTTGGAAATACACAGTAGCGGGTGTGTGTGAAGTTATTCTGAATGACCCAATGTGCACCTTCAATATTATATACCCTTTTAGGGATAGATTCCAAATAGCTCTGATATAGCAGGAACCACTAAATTATGAAATTGCTAAATTGGGAATTGTATTTCAACCCAGAACAAGAAATGTGCTTGAACGGACACTAAATAACTCGCCCAGCTACAGCACTAGGGACAGATTTAGCTGGATATAAATTTGAGGCCTAGTATTTAGGCGCTGGGTGACCGGTATGGATTTAGTGACAGAATTAGACTGGGATATGGCCAAAAAATAAACAGACTATTGCTGGTTAAATGCACTTGGTGTGACAGCTTCACCCTGATGTAGGCTTTAGCCAAAAAACAACCACACCATTGAGGGTTAAATGCACTTGGTGACAGGCGCAGCTTGCCCCTGATTTTGTATATGGCCAAAAAATGAACAGACTATTGCTGGTTAAATGCACTTGGTGTGACAGCTTCACCCTGATGTAGGCTTTAGCCAAAAAACAACCACACCATTGAGGGTTAAATGCACTTGGTGACAGGCGCAGCTTGCCCCTGATTTTGTATATGGCCAAAAAATGAACAGACTATTGCTGGTTAAATGCACTTGGTGTCACAGCTTCACCCTGATGTAGGCTTTAGCCAAAAAACAACCACACCATTGAGGGTTAAATGCACTTGGTGACAGGCGCAGCTTGCCCCTGATTTTGTATATGGCCAAAAAATGAACAGACTATTGCTGGTTAAATGCACTTGGTGTGACAGCTTCACCCTGATGTAGGCTTTAGCCAAAAAACAACCACACCATTGAGGGTTAAATGCACTTGGTCGCAGCTTGTGCTGGCGCACCACAAGACACAAAATGGCCGCCGATCACCCCAGAAAAATGAGACTGACAAACGGTCTGTGCAGCCTAAAAACAGTGAGCAATTGAGGATCAGCAGCTCAATGATCCACAGCTGCAGATCGATCAGTTAATCAAGTCCTTTGGAGGAGTTAATCTGCCTAATCTCGCCCTACTGTCGCAGCCGCAACCTCTCCCTACGCTAATCAGAGCAGAGTGACGGGCGGCGCTATGTGACTCCAGCTTAAATAGAGGCTGGGTCACATGGTGCTCTGGCCAATCACAGCCATGCCAATAGTAGGCATGGCTGTGATGGCCTCTTGGGGCAAGTAGTATGACGCTTGTTGATTGGCTGCTTTGCAGCCTTTCAAAAAGCGCCAAGAAAGCGTCACAAAAGCGCCAAGAAAGCGACGAACACCGAACCCGAACCCGGACTTTTACGAAAATGTCCGGGTTCGGGTCCGTGTCACGGACACCCCAAAATTCGGTACGAACCCGAACTATACAGTTCGAGTTCGCTCATCCCTAGTCATATGCGTTTGTTAGATAACTCTCACTATAAAGATTCTGTAAGTGCATATAGATTCAACATGAGGATCCTGCATGGCACCTCACCCTAAATTAACAGAGCTGCAGAAGCTCTATCTCTGGAGGACTGGGCTCAACTGGGAGTTCATTTTTTTTTTTCAGTGAGCATTTTGTAATGTTTCATTTCCAGCAGCAGGTCAGCTCAATGGGGGCATATCTTCTGGGAAGGGGTCTACCCAAATCATACAACAGAGTAAAATCTCAGGAGGTTAACTTGGCACACTCACAAAAAACAAACAAACTACAATATATCGAAATGTGGCATAAAACACATCTATTAAGGTATACACTTCAAACACAGTCAGAAACCCATTATTAATGACTTACTGGTACGCTGCTGCTTCTTCTTCAGCTCTTCCTCTTGTTTTTGATGTGCAGCCTCAGTGTCAAAGTCATAAAAAGTGTCCTTGGGTAACTTCCACTCATTGTTTTTGTCCATGAGATCAGATGTACGACAAGTCATGTCCACGCTGAACTTCTCAATATTAATTTTCATTATTCGACAATGGACAGTCATGCCCACCTATAATGGAACAAACATTAGTGTCTCATTCATGCTGACAAAACAACATACCTGGTGCAAACTACTACATCTTATATGCAAAGTGTACCTTTACTCGTTCTTCGGGCCGCTTCACTACTTTATCACTGATAAACTTGGTTGGAATAAAGCCAGTTACACCATTGTCCAGCCTGGTTTTAACACCAACTGCTTGACCAGGACAGGAGCCACTGTCAAAATGATTCCATACCTGTAACATACATTAAATCAACACGTTACCTCATAAATTAAGTAGCAGCTAGATTTTTATTTTATTTTTTAAATCTACGCCATCTACCTCACTGAGCTCTGGAAAGTTATCTTGCTGACAGAAGGGACACTGCCAAAGACCTGTCTCGTCATTCCTGATTGCTTGGTCATAACTTTCTCCTTGGGGTCGTCTGTGGGCAATTCCAGTCACATTACAGGTGATAAGTTTACCTGCAAAAACAATGGTGGCAACTTAATGAGACTCCATACATAATGTAGGTAAAGGCAGGACACTATAGCTAAAGCTAAAATTGAAGGGGAAATGCACAGTTAGGCCTCATTCACACATACGTGAAAACCCGTCCTGCTAAGAGCACAGCATCATTGGTTGCTATGACGACACGCTTGTGCACTCGGCAGGGTGGGTTTTCACGGACCGTGGTCCATGAAGATCCATGCATGTGTGAATGAGGTCTTATTTTAATTTTACTATAAGTGGTTTTGCAAGTTGAATTAGGATAATCACCTATGTAGAAAGTCTCTGGTGTTTCCCTGGTCAGCATGTTGAATACTTCTTCAGGGTTGGCTGATCGGTATAGAGTCCTAAGGTCTTTGTATCTGCAGCTTAGCTCTGCACGAATATCGTACAATGTAATATGTTTATCTCCATAGCCCTGTAAACAAATGTGATTTTTTTTTTTATATGCAAAAGCAATAAAGCATAAAACAGCAAAAGCAGCAACAACCAGATTATTTATCTCATGAGCAATGGGGCACCTATAACATATAAAATATCAGCTATTTAGCTTTATTTGCAAAATCTAGTACAGTTAAAAAAAAAAAAAAAACACCAACATTAACATAGTAATGAGTTAATATGGACCAACGTCTATGCCAATAAAATGTCCTAAGAGGCAAAATAAAAATGTAGAATTAAGATTTATATAAAACAAACCTGTCTCTCAAGTTCCTCTGCAAATGCATCCAGATCGAGATCTTTTAATCTTTCAGGATTTTCTAGAATCTCTTCTAGCGCTCCAGCAGGGTTGGCATCTTCAGCCGACTCATCATACTCTAGGGCATCTACTGCCATCTTTCGAGCCCACTCATAAGTTTCTGGATGCACTCGTGAGCCATCTAGGACTTCAATGTAGGAATCCGTACTAGATGTATAAAATTAGCAAAGGTAAGAACTAGGCTTCACATTTAAGAACAGATCTGTACTGTGTTACATCATCAACTTGACCAAACTAACCTGTCACCAAGAGAATTTGTGTCAATCTTAATGAAGCCAGCACAGTTGATGAAAACTTTGGGACCCATGTGACACATAGTAACCAGCTGAGTGCGATTTTCCAACCGCGTATTATTCTGCTTAAGGATCTGGAAAGCACCAAGACATTAAGATCAGTTTAGCTTCGTGAATGCAGGAAGAACAAAGAATAAAAAGACAGCTCCAGAAATATGAGAGCAGAAGAAAGCAACTTGCCTTCAGCAGGTGAGTGCCTTTACGGGGTCCAAGTCCGCAGACGTATTGAATGAGCGACTGAGTGTATGGATGAGCAATGGCCCTATTGACATCCACTCCCACCTCATTTACTCGGTTGATAAATTCGCAATACAGGGCATTAAGCAGTTCTTCTTTCACTACATGATCCTAGCATAACAGAAGAATTATAATTTAAGATTACAAAATGGGCTCTATATGACTAGGCAGCACAAAAACACTGACGCTTACTTGTAATGGATGCAATTTCAGGCACAAAATATCTTCATCAGTGCTGCAGACTTGAGAAAACTCAATCAACGCGTCTTGAATGCGTCGAGCTATGGAGACTGCCTGGCGTAAAATTGGAGGATAATCACGGAAGTCACACTGTGAAAAAAATAAAATAAAAATTATATGCAGGATACCAGCATATCAGCTAAGAGATTCAGTGGTTAAAATATGAAGTGGCAAATAATGCCCACATTAAAAATAGCAAATATGATTAACACATTTACTACACAGAAAACGACAATTCTTAAGAAATAAAAACGTAATATTTTTATTGAACCACAATCTCTACACAGTAGAGTTATAATATCTTACTTCAGATTTTTTGCTGTTCATATACAGCACTGCCAACTCATTGTCCACCATTTCCACTCCAATAGAGGACATCTGCTGGGCTTGCTCAAGCTCATGAACAATGCGTTTAACATCATCAACCATCATTTGCGCATCTCTGAAATAAGGAAAACACCAGAATATAAAGAAACTATGTACAGATTTTTCAAAGCTCAGTGATGGAGACTAGCAACAGAGTTTTAAAAGGTTTTACCCACAACCAACACTTATATGAAAAAACCTGCCTGAAAGCTGGGACTGGTAGTACCTGGTCTTCCCGACCCACTTGAAGGGAGTGGAGGTCGAGTATGCTCAGTGCCACTCCATTCAAAACCTATGGGACTGCCAGCTTGTGCTATACTCTGCTATCTTCGGCAGCCCCACAGAATTTGAGAGGAGTGGCAACGTACATGCCAAGTATTGCACAATTCAAGGAGGTAAAGAGGACCTGTCACCACAGTTCAACGCAATCTACAGGCAGCATGTTATCGAGTCGGAGCTGAGCAGATTGATATATAGTTCTGTGTGAAAGAGACTCAGTAAAATTAATATTTTATACATATCGCTGCTTTTCTCAAATTAAGATTACCCCCATGAACAGCTAACAGTGACTGACAGCCATCTCTGAATGCACACTGACACAATCACTGATCACATCTCCCCCATGTGCTGAGAGCTGTTCAAAGCGTGGTCTAAAAGGAAATGTGTCATCAGAAAATGACCTATTGCTTAAATCTATATTTAACATTTTTAAAGAATTTCTGATGGTCATTTATTATTTTCCATGTCACTATCTATATTGAAACAAAAATCATAAAATCCTGAAGTTTTTGCATTGAATCTAATAATAGGCGCCACTTCTTGGTCTGTAACTGCAGTTACCTGCTTATCTATACACAGGAATGATAACATTACAGGCAGGATCCACCATTCACAATAGGCGATTGTCACAGTTTATCTATTCTTTCGTTGAATGACCTCTGCACAGGTCACAGAGCATGCCTAGAAAACTCTCCCATAGAAGTCAATGACCAGTGTCTACGGCCCATGGGGCTGCCGAAAAGCAATTTTCTTAATACTTTCCAAAGGCTGTTAAGAACAGCTCAGGCAAGATGGCCGCCACCATAATATTGTTTATCTAGATTACGCATCTCACAATAGGGGAAAAGAGGAAAACACAAGATATGGACCATATCCACTTAAAAAGTATATGTATTACAAAAGTAGCTAATTAGAGAACATACCTATTTTCACCAGCTATGGCAACCACATGAGGTTTCTTGCTTAGCAAAAACTTTTTAAGCGTCTCCATGTCTTGAGTCTATGAGAAGTAACGGTAAACGTCAGTGTTTCACTTTAGTTAAAGGGCATGATGAATATGACATTAGGACTGACCTTCCTCTCTCTTTCATCTTCCCTCCATGCGTTCTTTCTTTTGGTAAAGTACGGCAGGCGCAAGAAGTCTGTCACTTCACCCTCTCCATTAATCAGGGAGCAAAACACAGGGTGATCTCTATAAAGGAAAAAATTGCACCAATATTTGGTACATCATAGAACCATAGCTCTATCTGCAACAAATCTACATAAAAGATTCAGAATTACCAGTATAATGTTTGTATGCTCTCAGTCTCATGGGCATTAATGCTGATCTCTACTCATGACACATTTGTCCGGTAGAGGATACTTTTTCAATTTTCTTTAAAGGGGTTGTCCTACGAAAAATATTCTACAGTTTTCAAATCAGCACCTGGATCTGAATTCTTTGGTAATTGTATGTAATTAAAAATTCAGAATAGCCACTGAGCTATTCAATAAAATATATCTGTATAGCTCCTCCTGCTGTTTGTTTTTTCTTATTTCTTTGTCCTGCTCACCGAGATGGCCGCAAATGCTCAGTTTCATCCTTCAACTGCCTCCTGAGCTGTGATAGGGAGCGCTGAGACACGCCTCCTGAGCTGTGATAGGGAGCGCTGAGACACGCCTCCTGAGCTGTGATAGGGAGCGCTGAGACACGCCTCCTGAGCTGTGATAGGGAGCGCTGAGACACGCCTCCTGAGCTGTGATAGGGAGCGCTGAGACACGCCTCCTGAGCTGTGATAGGGAGCGCTGAGACACGCCTCCTGAGCTGTGATAGGGAGCGCTGAGACACGCCTCCTGAGCTGTGATAGGGAGCGCTGAGACACGCCTCCTGAGCTGTGATAGGGAGCGCTGAGACACGCCTCCTGAGCTGTGATAGGGAGCGCTGAGACACGCCTCCTGAGCTGTGATAGGGAGCGCTGAGACACGCCTCCTGAGCTGTGATAGGGAGCGCTGAGACACGCCTCCTGAGCTGTGATAGGGAGCGCTGAGACACGCCTCCTGAGCTGTGATAGGGAGCGCTGAGACACGCCTCCTGAGCTGTGATAGGGAGCGCTGAGACACGCCCCCTGAGCTGCAGCTGAAAAGACACTCCCCTTGAGCTGCCAGCTTGATAGAAATCTAGCAGAAAATGAATGTGGAGATCTCTATATCCATCTGAGGTACAGGGGAACAGGGCTGGTTTTAGCTTTATTAGAAAGAGATTGTCATGTACTATATGATCTCGGATTTTAATTTTTTACATTAGTCATGGGAGAACCCCTTTAAGCAGAATCACCGAAGAAGCATCAGTCTTAACACACACCCACCTAGCAGAAGAGAAGGCCATGCCTAATACACGAATTCCTTTGCCTTGGTTCTCCTCCATGAAGTCATCATCTTCTTCAACTTGTTGGTCGGGACGGTATGGCGCCACCTTCAGCCAGTTGTACAGCTTACGGCTACAAGACTTTAAAGATAAAGATAAATTCAGTCTTAGAGCATGTTTCCACAGGAAAAATCCACCATAGAATCCCATAGTTTTCCCATTTTGAAAGTGGCAAATCCACCAAAGCCTTTACCTCATTCAATCGAACTAATCCTCACATGGATCAGCCTTCATATCCCTCACATACAAGTTATGACATTTTACAACCCAAGATAAGGCATGATACATACACATGCATAAAACGATTAAACTCAGAAACTTTCATATGGCTTATCTGTAAACTAATTAAAGAGGACCCTTCATGGGGTTGTGTGTTACAAACTGGGATGCTTACCAGACAGGGGGGCCCCTACAGATGCATACACTTTTTTTTTCTAAAATACCCCTCCGTTCCGCAGCTGTGTCCCCCACTGTATTTGGCACCTGATATGTTAAATTTAGAGTAGACCATCGGTACAGGGAGGAGACATCTGGCTGAGAGCTGTCCAATGGCAGCAGAGCCCATCACAGCCAGGGAGAAGGTGAGCGTTTTTACCTGGCTGTGACGCGCTTGTGGTTGCTACTATGAATTTATTACTCCACCTCTCTGTTCTTTCCTGAGTATATCCATGTTTCTTTAGAGATTTTTTTCATTTCTGACCTGAAGAGACCCAAGAGTCTCGAAAGCCTTCCTCATAACATCACTTATTTTAGTTAGCCACTAAAAGGTATCAAACTACAATATTTTGCATTGTTTCTCTTTTTGAGAGCTTCAAGACTTCTTACTACTGGCTAACAAGGCACCAAACCTTTTTTATTTAAAAACTATTGCAGACACAAAGCGGCATATTTCGTGAACACTGCTATATCATATGGAGTTTGCAGTAAGATGCATCAAATTGATTAAAGGGCATCTGTCAGCAGATTTGTACCTACGACACTGGCTGACCTGTTACATGTGCACTTGGCAGCTGAAGACATCTGTGTTGGTTCTATGTTCATATGTGCCTGCATTGCTTAGAAAAATGATGTTTTAATATATGCAAATGAGCCTCTGAGAGAAACAGGGGCGTTGCCTTTACTGCTAGAGACTCTGCAACTGCCGCTCCATCTCCACTTTGATTGACAAGGCCAGGCAGTGAAAGAGTCATCACACCTGGCCCTGTCAAAGTGCTGAGGGCGCAACAGCTGCAGAGAAAGCGGAGTCTCTAGGTGTAAGGGCAACGCCTCTCTTGCTCCTAGAGGCTCATTTGTATATATTACAACAATGTGGGCACATATGAACATGGGACCAACACAGATTCCTTCAGTTGCCAAATGAACATGCATAAGGTCAACTTCATAGGTACAAATCTGCTGACAGATGCCCTTTAAAGTACACAATAAATCTGTCACATTGTGTGCTGTCCGTGCAGCAGGAAAAATCTACAGCAACCATGGGCTGTTGCAGATTTCATGGTAAATATGATGGACAGAGGATGCACCCCTTTCCACTAAGCCCCACCAACTTATTAAACAGTGTCGGAATATGCAAAAGTGTCACTTGCGTAAAAATGTGACTTTTATGCACAAGAAAATGGACATGCAGCTTTAGTAAGTGTGCCTTAAAGTGTCAGTTTTGCCCATTTTGACCAGATTCCAGCTTTTATTTTCCAGTGCATTTTAGAAAATAGGTCTCACCTTTACTACAAACTCTTTAGCCTCCAGTATCAGTTTGCTCTTTAACTCTTTGCCCATTTGGGGGTAAAGAAATTGTTTTAGGGAACGTTCAATTGCCAGAGTTCTCTGCCTGTTCCATTCTTGTACTTGGTGACTGAACTCATCTCTGTAATAGAACTGCTTGATCTCTTCAAAGTAGGTCTGCTCATTGCCGAAACTGCAAAAAAATAAAAATAAAAAAGATGCACTATTACGGTAAATGCTAAATGGAGAATATTATGTGCTGTATTCAACTACAGGTGGCCATACACATCAGATTATCGTAACCCAAGGGGAGCCAAGTTGCGATATCTATGCCCCCCCCAAAGCAATGCAATGTACATCCCTACATGAACTTTAATTGGGTTATCCAGGGAAATAACAACCCATCCTCAGATCATCAATATCAGATTGGCGGGGTCCGAGTCCCGGCACCCGCCGGGGATCAGCTGTTATTTATGTGTACTTATTTTAAATGATGTTATATTTTGAATTGGCCCATTTGGAATTCTCCTTATAGTAGGGAATGGACATAATTAGGCCCAATTTGGGGTGCGCACTTGGAAGTGGTGTTTTTTATATAGCATTCCATTGTGATGATCAGGTTTTAAATTTGTGACTGACATTACTTGTTGTAATAACGATTGCTCTTATTATTTCGGTGTGCCTGGTCCTTTATATGTGCTGTCTTTGTGATTTTACCATTAAATTCCTCAAGGACAGCATGTCACTGGTAGACGCTTCCCACTGACACCATGTGCAAGCTCAACCGAGCCAAGAGTGTGTAAAGTGGCAGAAGGGCGGAGAGCTATGTGCCGAGTGAGCATTCAGCTGACAACTATCTAAGGTGTTTGGCCGACTTAAAGCAAAATGTGTAAAACACAATGTGATTCACTCATAATGGTTATCCAAGCCAGTGTGTTTTTTTTATTATTATTATTTCATACTTGAAAACTCAGTTATATAAAGTTTCACAGTAGAAGTGAATTACCACTACTTACCCTTCAACATCCTTCATATCAATAGACATCTCAATCGTAATCAGTCCTTCTTCTTCCGCAATGCACATCTTAAGAAACTGGTCATCTCTAAGCTCTTTAACAAGTTTGTTCTTCAGGTATTTGAATGGATATGCAAAATGGGCTTCATCAATTTCCTGAATGTGCATAAATGTATGATTAGAATACACTAGCTTACATCATATTTCTGTATTTCTTGCAATCTAAAAAGCAGACATTACTAAATTAGTGCTAAGACTTGTGGACAGATTCTATGTGCTAAAAATATATTCTACCTTTCATTTTTTTTTAAATATAACAAATTATTACCTTCCTGCCCTTCTTGGTTGGAACAAGGTTTAGCTTCCCTCTTTCCTGGAAGGTTTGCCTAAGAACCTGCCTGACCAATGGTTCCCTCGCAATCTGCAGAGCAACCATATACCGAGCACCTTCAAGCACAGCCTCTGGAGTGGTGAATTGACTATTGAATATAAAAAACATTTCAAGAACATAAAAATGAAAAAAAAGCTTTAAAATTCTGCCATTTGATAAAATGGTTATTGTCAAGGGCTCCCAATAATCATCATCCGGAAATGCAGATAGCTTAAAGGGGAATCTGTCAGCAGATTTGTACCTATGACACTGGCTGACCTGTTACATGTGCACTTGGCTGCTGAAGGCATCAGCGTTGGTCCCATGTTCATATGTGCCCGCATTGCTGAGAAAAAGAATATACGATGTTTTAATTTATGCAAATTCGATTCTAGGAGCAACAGGGGCATTGCCGTTACTCCTAGAGGCTCAGCTCTCTGCAACCTTTCCACGTTGATTGACAAGGACAGGCAGCTAAAATCATCATGGATCTGTCAAAGTGCAGAGGGCGCGGCAGTCGCAGAGAGCCGAGCCTCTAGGTGTAACAGAAGCTCATTTGCACATATTAAAACATAATTTTTCTCAGCAATGCAGGCACATATGAACATAGGACCAACACAGATGTCTTCAGCAGCCAAGCGCACATGCAATAGGTCAGTCAAGTTCTTCGTACAAATCTGCTGACAGACATCCTTCAACTTATCCTACTTTAGGATTGAGACTCAAGAATACAGTACACTTAAAAGGAAATTCTGGACTATTATCTACAGTACCTGAGCAGTACTGCACATAGGGCGATCAAGTCATTTTTCATTTTCCTACTGCCCCTGTTCAAATGCTGTCAGTGCTCAAAGCTGTGCTTTAATACAAAGTCCAGACTACTGTGCTACCATTATGGGGAGGACTAACGTGCAACTGCACAACAGTCATGACAATGCATTTCAGTACAGCTTTAAAAGTGGACTGCGGGGGGAATAGCGTGCGTCTGGGGCAGTGAACTCCTTTTATGCAGATAATAGTCCAGGATTGTGGTGAGCGATTTTCTTTAAACACAGCATTAAGTACAAAATATGATTTTCAGTGAATATATATGTAAACCACAAACTTACCTGCACACATAATCTTTAGCAAGTTCTAAAGGTTCGGCTGGAAATTGTTCTGTCTCATGACGCTGATAACTGTCTCTCAAGTTCTCACCAAACTGCTCTGGTGTCAATCCAAACTTCTTTGCCAAACCATCTATATATAAAAATTACATTTAGTTTTTACATTTTGTAGATTTACAAAGCTTCATTACAAAAGTGTACAAAAAAGTGGCAGAAAGCACATATCTGAAGCAGTTTCAGTATGAATTTTGAACTACTGTATTTTTTAGTCACACTTTTCTTCCCCCCCCCCCCCCCCCCCCAAATTGGGAGAAGAGTGGCAGTGTGTCTTATAGTCAGAATGCTAATGACCACTTTCCATTGTGGAAGCAGTCAATAGCATGGGGGAGGAACGGGCAGTGCTATGCACTATGACCTGATGGAGGGACCCAGAAGAAGCAGTGGAGCGGTGTCTCCTGGATATGTAACGTCTGATTACAGGTCTGATAAGGGTACGATCTGAGGTTAAAGGGGTTGTCCAGGTTCAGAGCTGAACCTGGACATCCCTCCATTTTCACCCCGGCAGCCCAACTGACAGGAGCATCAGAGCAGTTCATGCTCTGATGCTCTCCTTTGCCCTGCGCTAAATCGCACAGGGCAAAGGCATTTTTCTGAGTTCCGGTGACATACCGGGCTCTCTATGGGGCTGACAGGCAGCCCGGTGACGTCACCGGCACTGATGGGCGGGATTTGGCTCTGCCCTAACCAGTAAAACGGCTAGGGCAGAGCTAAAGCCCGCCCCTCAGAGCCGGTGACGTCACCGAACACACTGCTGGGCGGAAGTTACCGCCCGGCAGTGTGTTATTGAAAACACAAGAGCCTGTGCCCTGCGCAATCTAGCGCAGGGCACTGGAGCGCATCGGAGCATGAGATGCTCCGATGCCAGGCTCAGGAGGGCTGCCGGGGTGAAAAAGGAGATTTTTGTATAACTTACCAGTTAAATCTCTTTCTCGCTCTTCCTTGGGGGACACAGACCTTGGGTATAGCTCAGCTCCCTAGGAGGCGTGACACTAAGTAAAACTGTTAAGCCCCTCCTCCATCAGCTATACCCTCAGCCTGGAGATAGAGGCTACCAGTTGCGTGTCCAAGTAGTGAAAGGATAACAACCAACAATGGAAACAACAGCCAGCAACCCAACGGGGCGCCAGACCATAACCCTACAACCAAAACACAGAAGGGTGGGTGCTGTGTCCCCCAAGGAAGAGCGAGAAAGAGATTTAACTGGTAAGTTATACAAAAATCTCCTTTTCTCGCCCATTTTCCTTGGGGGACACAGACCTTGGGACGTTCAAGAGCAGTCCAAGAAGGGAGGGACCACAAACCCAAGGCGGAACACCACCGGAGCATCAGAAAACCGCTGCCTGCAAAACCAAGCGGCCCAAAGCAGCATCCGCTGATGCATGCGTATGCACTCTATAGAACCTCGTGAAAGTGTGCAGAGAGGACCAAGTGGCTGCTTTGCACAACTGTTCAGCCGAGGCCCGATGCCTCTGCGCCCAGGAAGCTCCGACTGCTCTGGTGAAATGAGCAGTGACGCCGAAAGGCGGAGCTCTGCCCTTGGCTCGATAAGCCTCAGACACCGCCAGTTTAATGAAACGGGCAATAGCCACCTTGGAGACCGCCAAACCCTTGCGCGAACCCTCCGGAACCACAAACAGGGAGTCCGTGCGCCGAAAGGATCCGGTGACCTCCAGGTAAATCTTCAACGCCCTGACCACATCCAGACGGTGCAGTTCCCGTTCTCTGGGGTGGGAAGGAGAGGGACAGAGCGACGGAAGGACGATGTCCTCATTGATATGAAAGGCGGAGACCACCTTTGGCAGGAAGGACGGGACAGGCCGAAGCACAACCTTATCCTGGTGGAAGATCAGGAAAGGTTCGGAGCAAGAAAGAGCCGCTAACTCCGACACCCGTCGGAGAGACGTGATGGCCACAAGAAAGATGACCTTGCAGGACAGAAGGCGAAGGGAGACCTCCCGTAAAGGCTCGAAGGGGGCTGATTGGAGCGCCGAGAGCACCACATTCAGGTCCCAGGATGGAACTGGAGGGCGGTACGGCGGAACAGAGTGAGCCACCCCTTGTAAGAAGGTCTTAATTGGCCCTAGAGGGGCCAGGGGACGCTGGAGAAGAATAGACAGCGCCGAAATCTGCCCCTTCAGAGAACTGAGGCTCAGCCCCAGATCCAGACCCGACTGGAGGAAGGACAGGATCGTGGGAAGAGAAAACCGGAGAGGTGGGATGCTCCGGGACTCACAGAACCCCAGATAGGACCTCCAAACCCGATAGTAGATCCTAGAGGATACGAGCTTACGAGCACGGATCATGGTGCAGACTACGTCCGTGGAGAAACCCTGTCGCGTTAAGACGGCGGTCTCAACAGTCACGCCGTCAAACGTAGCGAGCCTAAATGGTCGTGGAAGATCGGTCCCTGAGAGAGAAGGTCTTCCCTGGAGGGCAGTGGCCACGGTGCATCTGCCAACAGCAACATTAGGTCGGCGTACCAAGACCGGCGGGGCCAATCCGGGGCGATTAGAATCGCGGGAACGCCCTCTGCCGCGATCCTCCGAAGAACCCGTGGCAGGAGGGGAAAAGGAGGAAAGGCGTACAGAAGGGAGAATTCGCGCCACGGAAGGACGAGCGCGTCGGCGCCGTACGCCTTCGGGTCCCGTGCCCTGGCCAGGTATCGGGGGACCTTGTGGTTGAATTTGGAAGCCATGAGGTCCACGTCGGGGCGTCCCCAGCGAAGACAAAGGGCTTCGAACACCTCTGGGTGCAGGGACCATTCTCCCGGGTCGATGGTGGACCGGCTGAGGAAATCCGCCGCCCAGTTGTCCACCCCCGGGATGTAAATCGCGGATAAGGCCGGCACGTGCGTCTACGCCCAGAGGAGAATGAGGGTCACCTCTTGCATCGCTGCAGCGCTGCGAGTGCCTCCCTGATGGTTTATGTATGCCACAGCCGTGGCATTGTCCGATTGGATCCGAACAGGGTGGCCCCTCAGTAGATGGGTCCAGTGTCTGAGAGACAGAAGAATCGCCCTCAGTTCCAGAATATTGATTGGAAGTCTGGAAGTCTCCGATAGAGACCAAACGCCCTGGACGGACCGGGGAGGGAAAACCCCCCCCCCCCCCACCCCCGTAAGCTGGCATCGGTGGTAATCACCAGCCAGTTCAGTGGGAGGAAGGACCTCCCCCGTAGAGGGATATGCAACCACCAGCTGAGGGAAGCCCGAGCCAGGGGAGGCAGAAGAAAGGTCCTGTCCAGACTCCTCGGTGATTTGTCCCAGGCCGACAGAATTGCCCTCTGAAAGGTGCGGGATCGGAATTGCGCGAACGGCACCGCTTCGAAACAGGCAACCATCTTCCCCAACAACCGCATGCTGGATCTGAGGGAAGGGCGGTGATGACGGAGGAGACCGCGAACCGACCCGCAAAGGGCCAGACGCTTGTCCGACGGGAGGCGGACCTCCGCCAACTCCGTATCCAGGAGCATCCCCAGGAAGATCAGCCGTCTGGAGGGGGTAAGGGAAGACTTGGGGTGGTTGATGATCCAACCGAACCGCGTCAGGGTCTCCAGAGTGAGTTCCACACTGCCGGATGCCTGAGAGAAGGAGGGTGCCTTGACCAAGATGTCGTCCAAGTAAGGGAGAAGAAAAACACTTCTTGAACGCAGAAGGGCCAAGACAGGGGCCAGGACCTTGGTGAATACTCGAGGAGCCGTCGCCAGACCAAAGGGAAGGGCGACGAATTGGAAGTGATCGTCCCCCACCGCGAAGCGCAGGAAGCGGTGATGACATGGAGCAACCGGAACGTGGAGATATGCATCCTGAACGTCGATCGAGGCCATGAAATCCCCTCTTTCCAGGGAGGCCACTGCGGACCTGAGAGACTCCATCCGGAATCTCTGCAATTGGAGAAAACGGTTCAGGCGCTTTAGGTCGCACTGAGCCTTCCTTCTTGGGAACCACAAAGAGGTTCGAGTAGAACCCCCTGAACCTTTCCGTCGGAGGCACGGGGGCGACGACACCCTTGTCCATTAGAGAGCGAATGGCCGCGAAGAAGGCGGCCGCTCGTACGGGATCCCGCGGAGGACGGGACCGGAAGAAACGGTCTGGCGGAAAGGACGCAAATTCGATCTTGTATCCGCAAGATACAATCTCGAGCGCCCATGCGTCTGAGATGTGGGCCCGCCATACGTTTCTGAACAGTAGAAGGCGGCCCCCCACCCGGGTGGGTGGGGGCGCACCTTCAGGCAGAGGGCTGCTGGCCTGTGGGAGCCCGTGTGGGCTGGGGCTTGCGCCAGGTAGATTGCGTCCGAAAAAACGGCTTCTTGCGTCTATCCTGGGCTGGGCCAGAGGAAGAAGAACTGGCCGCGGGTCTAGACCCGGTGGGCTTGCGAAAAGACCGAAAACGAGACGAACCAGCGCGACCACGGGGGGCGCCCCTCGGCCTGGACTGGGGGAGGTGAGTACTCTTCCCACCCGTGGCCTCAGATATAAGTTCGTCCAGACGGGTTCCGAACAAGCGGGAACCCGTGAATGGTAGGCCGGCCAAAGAGCGTTTGGAAGCGGCGTCCGCCGTCCAAACCTTCAGCCAGAGTTCCCTCCTGACAGAAACTGCCAGGGCAGAGGAACGGGCAATGAGGGCACCCGCATCAAGAGAGGCCTCACAGACAAATTTTCCGGCCTGGACAATTAGTTGGGCTAAGGAACGGAGGTCCTGTAGGGGGACGTCCGACCCTAACTCCTGTTCCAGTTGCAAATCCCATTCAGAGACCGCTTTACCAGCCCAGGCGGAGGCAAAGACCGGTCTAAGGGCCGAACCAGAGGCAGTAAATATGGCCTTGGAGAGGGATTCCGTACGATGGTCCTCAGCAGACTGGAGGGAAGATCCGTCTTGTACAGGAATAGTAGTGCTTTTGGACAGGCGAGCCACGGGAGGATCAACCTTAGGCGGGGACGTCCACGTGGTCACAGAATCCGCTGGAAAGGGATAACAAATGTCCAGCTTTTTGGGTGTAACAAAGCGGACGTTAGGCCGGGTCCAAGCCTTGGACACCACAGAAGAAAAATCAGCGTGGATGGGAAAGACCTTGGAGGCCTGTCTGGGGCGGAGAAAGGACACGCCGGCCTGTTCAGAGCTGGGGGGGTCATCGTGTATGTAAAAGGTATCACGGATGCTAGTGATAAGATGCCCCACCGCGGACGCCAATTTGGACGGAAGCTCTGAGTCCATGTCCACGTCCGAATCCGCCAGTTCTCCCTCAGAAGGCGTATCCCTTTGAGAGGATAGGCTTGACTGAGCTCGCACGCATGGCGGAGAGAGCGAAGCATCTGGAGAAGATGTGCGCTCAACCCTTGAACGTTTCTGAATATGCCGGGCCCTGGAAGATTCGCTGGGAGGCAGGGAACCAGTGGGGGCGGCAGAAACTGTAGTCCCAGCGGGTGCGACAGGGATTGTGGCAGCCTGCGGGAGAGGCGGTCTATCCACGAGACGGCCCACTACGTGTGTAAGGCTTTCCACCGCCTGAGACAGAGACCTAGCCCAGTCAGGGGGTTCAGAGGCACCGGGGGGCGCAGCAGAAAGCGGGCCCTGCACCGGGGCCTGAAATGCAAGGCAATGCGGCTCAGATTGCCCACGCGGAAAGAGTTCCTTACAGGCGGTACAGGCATGGTACCAGGGTTTGGGGGCACCCGTGGGATCTGACATGCTGAAAAGTGGTCGTACCCCAATACAGAGACCACAAGGGATATAGCAGCTATGACCAGGAGGGTTAGGAGAGGGTTAACTGTCCTACCAGTGCCTCAGAAGAACGTCAGGAGTAGAGAAGGATCAGCAGCAGCTGCAGCAGCAGCTGCAGCAGGGAGCAGCAAACAGCAGAGAGCCTGCAGATAGCGCCCACAGAAGCCGAGCGATGCACCAGGTGCTCAGAGTCCCCCACGTGTCCCAGCTTCCTGACTAGGAGTGAGGAAGCGCGGGAAGAATTCAGCAGAAGCGCGGGGAACAAGCTCCGCCCCCTCCAGCGCTTGAAATGTCTCCTGTGAAGGAGAACCTAACTCCGCCCCCAAAATGACGCGCGTGCGCGTAAGCCACGCCCCCTGCTGCCGAAAAAACTCGCAGGGCTAAGAAGAAGCCGGATGCCGTGAAATAAAGGGCCCACAGGCCCCAAGAGTGCGGCGATTCTTCCCAGGTGGGTGACCTTCTGCCACCATTGTCCCCTGCCCCGCCGATCCCGATATGGCCATGTCGGGCATAAGCCCCGCCCCCCGTTCGGAACGGAGCGGGCGGCGGCGGGAGGGAGAGAGGAAGAGATCAGCAGTCTTGAAGAGTAGTCTGAAAATGGGGGAAAAACGGCGTGGGGGTGCAGGATACACGGAGGGGAGCTGGGGAGGGTCTGCTGGAGCGCTCAGAATGAGCGACCACGGGTGCCCCCCTTACCCAGAGGGGGAAATGCTTGCCGATAGGGACGGGGTATGGGCTGGAATAGCCATCTCACCTGTCTTCACCCTCAGTTCCTTCCAGCAGGGTCGCCCCTTCAGCTACTGGCACCGCAGTGGCAGGAAGCTGGGAGAGGGGCTTTGCGTGCGGGCGACCCCCTAGCTGGCGGGATGTAGGGGAGCCATTGCTGCCCAGATCCTCCTATTGCTTCTGTGGGGGAGGCAGCAGTGCAGATAAGTTGGCACTGGCGCAGCTCACCCCGGGAGAGCAGAGAGGCCCAATGCGTCTCTGGTATCCCTAGGAAAAAATAGAATAACAAAATTAGAAAAATAAAATAACAAGGAGAAAACAGCCCTGCAGTAGCAGGGGGTGTCTTGCCTCCTTGGACACTAAGCTAAAACTGGTAGCCTCTATCTCCAGGCTGAGGGTATAGCTGATGGAGGAGGGGCTTAACAGTTTTACTTAGTGTCACGCCTCCTAGGGAGCTGAGCTATACCCAAGGTCTGTGTCCCCCAAGGAAAATGGGCGAGAAATAAGGGTATGTCCGGGTTCAGCTCTGAACCCGGACAACCCCTTTAAGTGGGGCTGCGGGTGCAATCTGTGGCTGATTGGGGCTGGGGGGGGGGGGCGTGCAGATCTGAGGCTAATGGAAGCTAGGGGATCTGATGGGAGGCTGATATGGGGGTCAGATGAAGAATGGGGAACTGCTTTGAAATCTGATGGAAAATATTTTTCTCTTCTTTTCCTCCTCCAAATCCTAGGTGAGTTTTACAGTCCAGTGTGTCTTATAGTCCGAAAATACGGTACATCCTGCAAAGAACTCTTGAAGAAAAAGTAATTGATTTGACTTTAACAAGTGAAAAGGTCTGTGCAACCAATGATAACTTATTCAGCAGTCAAATATGTTGTCCCTGATTAGTCACTGAAACTACTTACCCAAACCAGCACATTGACAGATAGAATACATATCCCTACGTGAAGCCTGCTTTAACTCTGGACCTTTATGCTCCTCATCTTGTTCAGCAGCCTCTGCTCCTATAACGTAATGCAAAGAAAACAATTGAGGGCAGGCACAGATACAGGACATTCTGCAGTTTGCACCTAAGCTGAAAGGTTTCAGGTCCTGAGCTGTAGAGGATACCCTGGGGAAAGAGGGGTAATAGTGATGGCTGCCATTTTGGAAGCTATGAGTTTAGCATTCTTTTAATAGGCACCCATGGGCAGCAGGGAGCTTCTACATGAGTACTGCAGTAAGCAATGAGCAGTTTTAGTGTTTCATGTACCAATACACAAGTTACTAGCATTTCAGAAATTGACAAAGTGAACAATCCCTTTAAGCTTTATAGAATACATAAAATTGACCAATATCTTATTCTATAAAGATGACAGATTTGTTACAGACAGCCCCACTCTTTGAATAAGTAAATTTGTCTGTACATAATGCAGCCATGTCATGGTAAAGATCACATTTCAAACTGTGAGACAAAACCCACAAATAATTTTAAGTCCATCTAATTGTATACTAAAATTATGGCTATTTGTGGTAAACCGTGAGCAGATTTTGCCACGCTTCGGACTCATCATCTATGAACATCCTAAAAGAATAAATTGCAGAACAATGTATCCTCCCAATTGTGCAACATGTCCTAATAAATGGAAATAATAGTGCTCTGTACATTTTCTTCTATTAGAAATTGCAAACCTTCCTCTTCACCCTCCTCAGGGATGCGCTTCAGTTTCTTCTGGCTGGACTTGGCTGCATTCTGCATTTTCGGAATATCCCTTCCATAGTACAGCAAAAAGTGATTATAAACATCCCTCAGTTCATCCATTGACCGGACGTCTTTCAGTCTGCGTAAGTAAAGCAAGTTATTTAAGTTTACTTCACAAATAAATATTTGAAGTTGCTTAAACACATTGAATAATTAAAAAATAAATAAATTACCTCTCCATGTCCGTGGTATCCAAAGGTCTTACTTCATCTGCAAGTGGCTTGTCAGGATCAGCTGAGATCTGCTCATACTGATAGGCCTGCATCTTCTGAAACAGGCGCATCAGATTTTGCTTCCTCATCCTGAGTTGGGTCCACTGTGGAGCAATTTAAAAAAAAAATGTTTAATAAATCAAAATTTTCTTTAATCAGGACAACAACAAAAAAAACAACTGGGTAAAAAAAAAAAAAAAAACTAGAAATGTATGAGCTACAGGATGTTAACAGGGGTCTTTGCATAACCGGACACTGTACAATTATTGCTGCCGCTGTCACGCTGGGGGAAGGCAACACCCAACTGTCAATTAATTAATATTTATAGCAGGAATAACATTGGAATGATACAAAGAAATACGAGAACAGGCATTCCACAGGGGTCCCGTATAGCCCCATTTGAATGGGATGACTGTCATGTACAGTGCTGCACCATTTAACTCTATGGGACTACCAGAGATAGTCAAGTACCATAGTGTTACCTTTGGTAGTCCCACAGAGTTTAATGGAGCAGCAATAGACATGCGGGACCACTGCTTCATTCAAATATGAGAACACAGAACCCCCTGCTCTCTCTGCATTGCCGTGCTCTCTACACTTTGACAGAACCTGGCAGTTTAAACGTCATCACTCCAGGCCCTTTAAAAGGCACTAGGACATTAACAAAGTAGAAATCATTCCCTTAAAGGGGTTGTTTCCAAGTCTTGAAGATAACTGATGGCTGGGAGTCCGACCACTGAGGCCCCCACGACTTTCCGGCCGTCCCACAAATAATAAATAGTGAGGCCGGAGCGCATGGGTGGCCTGCTGCTCCAACAGGTAGGGAAAACGGGGTCTCCATTCTCAACTATCGGACCCCCAGAGATCAATTATCGTTATCATGTGGGTAAGGGATAACTTCTATATTTGGTACAACCCCTTTAATCTAATTCTTTATAAGAAATTAGATTTACCTTTTCATCCCACTGCCAGACGCGCCATAAGTCATTGATGTTTAGCTCCGGTTCCACATACTCTTTTCTATAAAATGCAATAAAGGGCACCTGGAATACAGAATGATTAAGAACAGGATTCCATTAATCAAGCAGAACAATTGAGATATTTAAGTGCATTTAGGTCAATCAGCTTCAGATTTTCTGATACGTCTGCTCAAATCATCACATACCTCAAAGTGCTGATTTCTCATGAAATTCAAAGCCTCTCGGATTTTCTGTATAGTGCTTGGTCCTTTGCGACCGAAGTTGCTGCCAACTTGACCACGTTCCAAGTAATCACAGCTTTCCTGTTAAGGGAAGGTAGTACATCTGTTACTGTGAGGTTTTCAATTAATTTATGACAGCCTGTGACTATAAATCATTAACATTTAAAGTCATTTAGTTCTATTGCTTGGCTCATTAATTTTGAATGAATAATTTGGTTGTCGTTTGTGTTCATACCACAAGCCCAACACAAATTTATTACGCCTATCTGGTGTTGAATGCATGGGGCTGGATGCTATCAGAGTGGGCTGCAGGAGATAAGTACATTAGAGTGAGTCTGTTATGTACACTGACAATTATCAGAACAAACATTAAAGGGATTTTTGTTGCCTGAACCATGGGGTTGGTATCTAACACTGACCATGGTTCGGTCAGCAAGGATCTCCTGATAAGTACCCTTAAGAGGGGTTCTCCATTTTGGACAATCACTACATTTGACAATAAGGTTATGTCAAAGTGTCTCATCATTAAGCTGTTTATCTGAGGGAAAAGCCTGCAGTGCAATCACGGGAAAGTAAGCATTACACAGTGTCCATTCAAGTTAATGGGTTGTCAGGGTAATGAAGGACAGGTCCATCAGGGCAAGAGATGCTCTTTTTATTTGCTCTACACTCTGGCGGAGTGAGGATCCCTTCCTCTATTCACTGAGCATTCACGAATAGTGTACATAATACCTAAAACGTAGACCACCCTTTTTAAATATGTAAATGATTAAAACCAAAATTAGGAGATTAGACAAAAATATGTACATGTTTATAAAAGATTATGGAAATACATAAAAAGCACTGAACATGTAAAATTGAGGGTATAAAGGATCTCCTAGGGGCCATGGCGTGTACCAGACGCATCTGGCGGCAGTGCAGTAGTAAATTCCCTCTGGAGTCCACTCATTCCGCCATGACCTCCTTCCTATATCACCCCACGCTTCCCGCTAGTCTCGTCACGTCCACAACGAGACCGTGGTTTCAACGGGGGCTGTTCCGGTTCGCTGACATTGTGGACCCCTTCACTAGGGTCCTCCTACCGTTCACTACCTTGCAGGCCAAATATTTTTTAAATCAAGATAGCAGGCCAAATATGATCTCCCACCTTCCTCCAACTTTTTCTACATCCAGATTAGGCACTTTGCCCAGTCCATCTTTTCGGTGGTTACGGTTTCCCTTCTGACCTCCTTTGAGCGCATATGCAGGGACGGGGTACATGCGAAAGGTTTAATTTCTGAGATTTACGCTATATTGCTGACTCCCTGACCGGGCCCAAAGGCATTCCTACATGGTGAAGTGGGAGGAGTACTTAGGGAGGGTCTTACCGACTCGCTCTGACACCTTATATGGAGGAGGGCAGCGAAATCATCTATGTCGGTACTTCATCAGGAGAACCAATATAAGATCTTAATGTGTACTGGTATCACACTCCTGACCTCCTCCATAGAATGAATCCGGTTGTTCCGGGTGATTGTTGGAGATGTGGCTTACATAGGGGTACATTGCCTCACATTTTCTGGGATTGTCCCAAGATAGGCCCTTACTGGTCTGAAGTAGGCGCTCTCCTGACCGACATTTTTGGGACCGAAATCCGACCGGAACCTGTGTCCTTCCTGCTTAATGTGGTCCTCAAACAAGTAAAAAAACACGCACTCAAGCTGCTGCTACTACTGATACTAACAGCAGCTCGTTGTCTAGTTTCCAGATCATGGAAAAGCCCCGACCCACCACGGGTCTCTGACTTGTATGCCAGGGTAATGGTGGTCTGAACAATGGAGTATTCCACTGCTATGTATCAGGACAAAATGGCACTCTTCAACGCCATATGGGACACTTATTAGGCTAATAGGCAACCTTGAGGAATCATGGTGAAGGGTTTGCTTCCCCCCCCCCCCCCCCTCTCTGTCTTTGTTTGTGTCGTTTGTCATGTCTGTTGGCCATTTGTTTAAGATATTTTGCACAGCAGTTTTTGTTTTCTTCTTAGACTGGTTAGAGATGGACACAATCTCAGTTGGATCAATTCAATGCTTTATTTTTGTCTGGCCTTCAATGCTCCGTCACTGAATATTGTCAAGTGTTACATATGCTCATCTAATATGTATGTGATGTGTTTTGTGTATTGCTCCTCCTTGGAACTTCTGTGCACTTTGACATTGTAAGAGTGTATTCACGTTTTTTGTTTTATATACCATAATAAACATACAATTATATATAAAAAAAAAAAATTAAAAAAAGAATTGCTTATTTCTTAAGTTGGCCTGCCACCTACTGGCCAAAATAAGAATTGCCGCTTAAATGCCCTGGGTCTCTTCAGCTAGACTAAGTGCATTTAAATCAATTACCGGCAGGCATCCTCATTGGCTGCAGAAGATTTTTCACCCTTTCGATGCCGTGATCTCACTTGATCACTGCATCTAAACAATTTAATGACCGCAATTGCCATTTATGTCGGTCACGGTCATTAGCCGCGGGTCTCTGCTGTTTGAAATAGCGGAGATCTGCCAGCCATGATGCCCACTGCATGCGCCATGTTTGTACTTCGCTACAGCGCCATAGGTGGGAGGGGAGGGGCAGGCACCCCACAACCACCCCGATCAGAAGTCAACACAGGAGCTACAGAGTACCGTCAGTACTGCAGTAAGCAGCGCTTTCCACTGCTGGGCTGCAATGATGAGAGCTGTCCACTACAATGCTGACAGTGCTCTGTAGCTCCGGAGCCAACTTACCACAGAAAAGCTGAAATGTTGGGGGGGTTGAATGGAGGATATGTCCTGAGGAGAGGTCAACATTTAAAAGCTTTAAAAAGTGGTTTGTTAACAGTATTACAAACTACCTGTTGAGAAATAGTTAGCGTTGAAAATGCATTCCTGTAGATCCAGTCAGCCTCTTCCTCCAGTTCATCATCTTCAGCAGATTTAACTGGTATTGTCCTCAACTGAATAAAATTTTAAGAAAAATGTTGATTTCCACACTATTACAATCAAATTGAAAATGGTGAACTATTAACAGAATTGAAGGCGGCCAATATAGAAATGAATCACTGGCACAACTAATCTGCTGTTTTATAGCCAATTTACCTGGAATCTCTCCGGCAGATCTGTGGTCCGGATCTCGTTATCTTGGTCAGTTAAGTGACTGCTCTCTAGTTCACTTGGCTCATAGATTTCAAAGATGCTGCGTCTGCTTACACGCTTCTTAGCGGTTTTCTTGGGTCTGACACGAGTTTCTCCCTCTGCATCTTCATCCTCATATTCATACTCTTCCATTTCCTCATCATCTTCATTGTATTTTTCAAACTCTTCATAATCAAAATCTACACCGAAGATCTCCTGAGCTTCCTGCAATGCACTGAAAGAAAATTAAAATGCCATGAGCAAATATCATTATACAAAGAGAAAACCAAATAAAAAACCATGTAGGAATCCCTCAACCCTGCCATAGTGAAGCATTTTTAAATCTTATTACGTACGCATCAGCATATCCTGGGAGCTTTTTCCTCCATTTGGGTTTTTTCAATGGCTGTCCATCATCGTCAACAATGAAATCATCAATGTCTGCAATGCACAAAAGGATGAGTTCCTGTTCTGGTGTCTGATTTCATATTCAACCTAACAAAACACTGATAGAAATGCTTACCAGATTCCTCTTCCTCCTCCTCTTCATCATCTTCAGCAGCCATAACTGGCTGTTCACCTAAGTCATGTCTATCCTCGTCCTCACCATCCTGGAAGATTTCCTCCGCAATGGCTTCTTTTTCATGCTCCTCTTTTCCAGCATCTTCCTCGTCGTCTTCATCGTCTGACATTTTTTTCACTCGCCTGAACTTTTGCTGTATTGGGAAATGGAAAAATATGTGCATACAAATATTGCTTGCCAATTCAAGTAATACAATGCATTTACCCCTCTAAAAACTTTGCACAAACCCTTTAAAAGCTCCAAATAGCCACTCAGGCTACTACATGGGAAACATAGGGGGAGATTTATCAAAGTGGCATAAAGTAGAACTGGCTTAGGCTACTTTCACACTAGCGTTCGATCGGATCCGTTCAGAACGGATCCGTCTGCATTATATTGTCAAAAAATGTCTAAGTGTGAAATTAGCCTGAACGGATCCGTCCAGACTTTTACATTGAAAGTCAATGGGGAACGGATCAGTTTGAAGATTGAGCCATAGTGTGTCATCTTCAAATGGATCCGTCCCCATTGACTTACATTGTAAGTCTGGACGGATCCGCACGCCTCCGCACGGCCAGGCGGACACCCGAACGCTGCAAGCAGCGTTCAGGTGTCCGCCTGCTGAGCAGGAGCGGAGGCTGAACGCCGCCAGACTGATGCATTCTGAGCGGATCCGCGTCCACTCAGAATGCATTGGGGCTGGACGGAAGCGTTCGGGTCCGCTTGTGAGCCCCTTCAAACGGAGCTCACAAGCGGACAGCCGAACGCTAGTGTGAAAGTAGCCTTAGTTGCACATCACAAAGGAGCTGTGAAAAATGAAAGGTGGAATCTGATTGGTTGCTATGGGCAACTAAGCCAGTTCTACTTTACACCACTTTGATAAATCTCCCCCATTGTATTTCACATGCTAGCCCATAATCCCTCATACAACACAAACTAGGGGTTGTCATTTCCAGCAGAACACGCTGCTCTAGAAATATGGCAGCAATAAAAATGAACAACATAGATTTACTTACACGTTTTACTTTAACACCCAAGTTTTCTTCAATGAGATCAAAATCATCGTCTTCTAGTCTGTCATCAAATGCTGCAAATGGAATAGAAAAAAAATGCAACTTAAAACGGTTTCCCAGGAAATCAATATTAGTGACTTATCGTCATCAATATCTGACCGGAGGGAGTCTGAGTCCTGGCACCTCCACTGATCAGCCCATAGTGCATGGACAAGTGATGCGGCCTCTATTTATTATACCAATCACATCACCATACGATCTAGGGAGCCTGTGTTTGGTATTACAGCTCAAAGCCATTCACTTGAATGAACTAAGCTGCGCAGAGGCCAAGAAACTGATGGATGGCTGGCTGGCTGCACTGCGGCCACTTCCAATAGCTAATCAATGGGAGTGCCAGGAGTTGGATGCCCACAATCTAATACTGATGACCCATAATTTATTAATATTTAAAAAGTCACTGAACATCAGACAACTTGTCTATCAGACAGCCAATGTGCTGAAGCATACATCACTTTAGTTTAAGATTACGCTGTCTTACTCCTCTAATACTAAGTGTTGGCCACGAGGGTGCTGTCCACTTCCTGTTAGGGGAAATCTGTCTCTAGCAGCAAAAAGACAAAATGCCAGAAGTGTAGGCATCTCCGTCTCCCACTCCAGCATGCCCACACTGTGCCCGGCAGATGCTGTAACTGGTATCTTCCTTGACCAGACCCATAACCCGCTATACAGTTCCTAAACCCAGTATCCTTTTTAGGGTCCATTCACACGTCCGAAGTGTATTGCGAACCCGCAATACACCCGGCCGGCACCCCCATAGAACAGCCTATTCTTGTCCGCAATTGCAGACAAGAATAGGACATGTTATATTTTTTTTCAGGAGCTGCGGACCGGAAGATGGGGGCCGCACTCCGGAAATGTGGATGCAGAGAGCACATGGGCTCCATTCACACGTCTGCAAGTGTGGTCCGCATCGCTTCCGCAACCCATTCATTCTGTATGGGGACGGAATGGATGCTTTCCGCATCGATTCCGTCCCCATAGAGAATGAATGGGTCCGCACCCGTTCCACACAATTGCGGAACAGATGCGGACCACACTTACAGACTTGTGAATGGAGCCTTAGCGTTTCTGCTATTTACACAGTGCCTAGCTTGAGTTCCTCGCCATCAGAATTTCTCTGGCCGATGGTTATTATCCTACTGCGATCAAAGGCCGCATACTGTACGTCACTCCACAGATAGTGATGGTAGTGTTCTTGATTTCAGACAAATAACTTTACTTTACCCCCACAAAATAACTGTGTGCGTGCCATGCAGCATCCTAATCAGCTGCTTATTTTCATTGACATGAAGGGTGGACGTTCTCTTTGAGGGATAAATCAGAATGGACAATGACTGCGGCAAGTAAGGGAATAGAAGCCCCAGTGTGTGTGCTGCTGGCTGACATCAGAGCGGTGTACACATGCCCAGAAATCTGCTGCGCAAAAAGTATGTTGCTCTTAGAAGCAAAGTAGTCAAGGTAGGACAGCTACAAGTGCTTTCTAGGACACAGCTTACTGGCAGTCCATGATTTTATGTCACAGTCACAGGAAAGTATGCTTTATGTTTCGGGCGACCCCTTTCCTGAGGTGGTAGCATCACCGAGGGTTTTGTCCCAGTTTATGCCAATTACAATCCACATCAACTATAATGCACACTTACTGCGCTTTCTGGGCTTGTGGCCAATTTCATCGTCTGAGCCTCCAGACTCACTCCCTGCTTCCTCCTCCTCCTCCTCTTCTTCCTCATCATCGTCATTGATAAAATCTTTTAAGTTTCCTTGTTCATCCTGTTCATCTGGATTTTCATCCTCCTCCTCTTCATCTGGACAAAGTGAAAAATAAAATCATATCAATAAAAATATATGCAATCAGCGATAAGGAATATGGTGTACCCTAAAGTCATAAACCAAATTCAGCATTGGATAACTTGGCCATAGCGGATTCAAAAGTGGAGGCGACTTACAAACGGATACTCTATACGGTAGAAGACTCCATTATCTACGGTAAGCCTATCTTTCAGTTTTAGGATAGTAGACAAAACTTGATTCATCTACTGGAAGAGTTAGGGACCAGGGAGAAATCAGACGGGCTTTTCAGACGCGTACTATGATCTATTCCACTTACCATCATCTTCTTGGACAAACTTTTTGTTGGATCTCTGTACCACCTCCCCATCATCATTGTATTCTTCCTCAGACTCCTCGGCTTCACTTTCCACAAAGCCTGACATGGTTCTTCTGACCACGGGTATGAAAAAGATAAGATATAGTGTTATTGTGGTTCCCACATAAACCCTGTTTTCCATTTCTAGAACAAGTGTCCCGTTTAATACAAAAACAAAGTGTCCAGTACGTTCTCCCACACCCTTAGGGCGTATTCACACTTCCATATTACATCCCTGTATTACTACCATTTTATTTCTCCACTGAAAAGAATAAAACGGTGTCAAAATATTTTAACTTGTTTACAGTTAGATTCATGAATAGGGTCTCGTTGGCGTTTTTCTGCAACTGTTGTTTTTGCTGAAAAACACCAGCTCCAGATGTTAAATGAAAGTCTCTGGTGTTTTTCCCATCTCCTTCCGTATAGGAAACAAAAAAAATACACAATCCACACAAAAAAATAAAAAATAGCAAGAGATATAGATATATATATCTATATCTCTTGCTATTTTTTATCCATATTGATTGCATTTTAGCACAGAGGTCAATGGGCTGAATTTAAAAACCTGTTCTGCTCATGTGCACATTTATTCAATTTTCTTAGTAACACTACAAACACAGCAAAAAAAAAAATCATAAATCCTTTAAAGATAGACCAAACAAAAACAGATGAAAAAAGACAACTTTAGCAAATATGGAACAAACATGCAATTCAAAACAAAAACCAACCTGTCTTGTATTTTTTCATACACAAGTATGTTCAGGAAAGCTACAGACAGCCATTATAAAGCTAGTTTGACGGATTTCACATTGGACAGGTGTGAGCAGCCTACAGTGTATGAGAATACACGCAGGCTGCAGAAGACAAAAGGGCTAAAAATTTATATTAAAACTTAAAAATGGTAAATTGGTTTAACCAAAAATATATAAAACTCCTTTAAATAGGAAATACTACAGAATCCAAATAGTACTAGATGTGTATGAGGTGCTATTTCATTGTGATTATTTATCTGATTGTTACAATGTGCAGTGTTTTGTCAGAAGACCAATATGAAACATTTCAGTTTCACATAATGAATTGAAACCACACAGCGACTGCAGCAGGGGCACAGGCAATTGCAGAACGGGAATTACTTTTTGTACCTGGTACTAATCTTTTTATAAGGGCTCGTTCACACGACCGTATGTCTTTTTCAGTGTTTTGCGGGCCATTTTCCGTCCCCCCCCCCCCCCCCAATAGTATTTCCGGTTCCGTTCCATTTTTCCGTATGGCATACACGGTATACAGTAATTACATAGAAAATAATTGGGCTTGGCACAAAATTTAAATAGATGGTTCCGCAAAAAAACGGAACGGATACGGAAGACATACGGAATACATTCCGTATGTGTTCCGTTTTTTTGGCGGAGCAATAATAGGACATGTCCTATCTTTCAACGGAAGGGAAAAACGGAAATACGTCAACGGAATGCATATGGAGTACATTCCGTATTTTTTTTGCGGAACCATTGAAACGAATGGTTCCGTATACGGACCGTAAAAAAACGTTCGAGTTAACGAGCCCTAAGACATTTTGCACCGCTTAACCCTTTCTACCCCAGAGGTTTTCTCATTTTTGTTTTGCGTTCCCTGCCTTCCTAGAGCCATAACTTTTTTATTTTGTCATTCATGTAGCCGTATGGGGGCTTTATTTTTATTTTTTTTGCTGGACTAGTTGTAGTTTCCAACATCACCATTTAATATTACATATTCTACAGGTCAGTACGAATCAGGCGATACCTTATATGTTTACGTTTTGATACTGATACAATAATGAAAATCTCGGGGGAAAAATTCAGTTTTATTTTTTCGTCGCCATATTCTAACCCCTATAACTTTTTTTTAGTTATGTGTAAGGAGCTGTGCGAGTGGGATGATCTGTACTTTTCTTGTACCATTCTGGAGTGTGTACGGCTTTTTGATCACCATTTAAATTTTTTTGTGGGAAATAAGGCGACCAAAAACAGCAAATTGGCCATTTTGACTTTTTTCCCCCCGTTGGGGAAAATATTTTTATAGCATGGGCGTTTTTCCATATGGCAATACTCATAACGTGTATCTGTAGCCATTCAAGTGATATGGTGCGCACACGGCCAGTGCCCGTATACCGCGGACCCGCTGTTTGCGGGTATGGGCCACCTACGGTCATGTGCATGAGGCCTTAACATTTTTAAAGTATACCTGCGTACACTGGCATATTTTAACCAGAGGCACCTATGTGATGGGCATATAGCAGATCTTAAAACAGTAGAGAGAATTAGAGTACTACAGTAAGGCCTCATCCACACAAACGTATTTGGTTTCAGTGTCTGTCCCATTTCGTTTTTTAGGATAGGATGTAGACCCATATATTACAATGGGTCCGTAAAAAAATGGGGACGGCACACTGTGTGCCGTCCGCATCTGTATGTCTGTTCCATAGTCCCACTAAAAAGATCAAGCATGTCCAATTCTTGTCCGTTTTGCGGACAAAGATAGGCACCGTTACAATGGATCCGCGGGAAAAAAATAAAAATAAAATAAACCAAAAATACGTCACCAGTATTTTTTTGCAGATGCATGTTTTGCAGACTGCAAAACACATACGGTCGTGTGAATGTAGCCTACCACTGCAGCCATATGTCTATAGCACATTTGACTGAAAGCAGCCATAAAAACCACACAAAATGAGCAGCTGTAATGCTGCAGAAATTGCAGCAGGTTTTCTGCTGCTTTCAACCTTTGAACTGCAAAAGCTGAAAGCCAGTGACAAACTGACATTATAATAGCACGGCGCAGCGGGAGGTGACTTGCCGCCCAGCGCCATACTATTATGTCCCACTGATCGGGCGGGTGCAGGAGCTGCGCCCGCCTGATGAGCTGCAGGGAAGCGGCTGTTCCCGTTAGCCGAACCCCTGATGTATGCGCCGACATCGGTGAAAACACTGATGCCAGTGAATTAACCCCTTCTATGCCGCAGTCAGCACTGACCGCGACATAAAAGGGGTTTGCTGCGGGTGAGGGAGCAGGCAGCCCGATGCCGTGCAGAGGCTGCCCAATGCCTTGCACGGCATCGGGACCTGCCTTCTACGGGAGCGAGGAGATCCAGCCTCAGGCTGCGTCTCCTAGGCAACCTGTTAGAGTATGACTCAGTGTCATACACTAACAGGCAATGCATTACAATACAGATGTATTGGGAAAAAAGTGTTTTTAATAAAAATAAAAAGTTTCAAGTGAAAAAAGGAAAACGCCCCTTTTCCCTCGATTTTATAATAAAAAAATTAAATAAAAAATAAAAAAAACACATTAGGTATCTCTGTGTCTGTAACGACTGGCTCTATAAATATATCACATGATCCACCCCGTCCGATAAACACCATTTAAAAAAAAAAAAAAAAAAAAGCCATTTGTCACCTTACATCACAAAGTGCAACACCAAGCGATCAAAAAGGCATATGTCCCACAAAATGGTACCATTAAAACGTCACCTCATCCTGCAAAAAATGAGCCCCTACATAAGAAAATCGCAAAAAAAAAAAAAACTATGGCTCTCACAAACATTTTTTTGTTCCAAATATGCTATTATTGTGTTAACGTGAAATTAATTTTAAAAAAAGCAGACATATTAGGTATCGCTGTGTCCATAACAACCTGCTCTATAAAAATACCACATGACCTAACCCCTCAGGTGAACATAAAAAAAGTGCCAAAAGCCATTTTTTGTCATCTTACATAACAAAGCGATCAAAAAGGCGTATGCCCCCCCAAAATAGTACCAAACAGTCATCTCATCCAGAAAAAAAAAAACCTAAGATAATCGGTCAAAAAATAAAAAAGCTATTATTGTAAAACTTAAATAAGAAAAAGTATACACATTAGGTATTGCCACGTCCGTAACGATCTGCTCTATAAAAATATCACATGACCTAACCCCTCAGGTGAACGCTGGAAAAATAAAAACTGTGCCAAAATTACCAATTTTTTGGTCACCTTGCCCCATAAAGTGTAATAATGAATGATCAAAAAATCATATGTATCCAAAAATGGTACCAATAAAAACGTTAACTCTTCCTGCAAATAATAAATATATATAATATATATAATATATATATATATATATATATATATATATATATGGCTTTCAGAAAATGCAGGCACAAAAACACAATGCTTTATTATGTAAAACTGAAACAAAGTAGACACATTTTATCATTGTGTCCATAACAACCTGCTCTATAAAAATAGCACATGATCTACCCTGTTGGATGAATGTTCTAAAAATTAAAAACTGTGCCAAAACAGCCATTTTTTGGTTCCTTGCCTCACAACAAAATGCAATATAGAGCAATAAAAAAAGTCATATATACCCAAAATAGTACCAATAAAACTGGCACCTTATCCCCTCGTTTCCAAAATGGGGGTCACTTTTTGGGGGTTTCTACTGTAAGGGTGCATCGGGGGGGCTTCAAATGGGACATGGCATCTAAAAACCAGTCCAGCAAAATCTGCCTTCCAAAAACCATATGGCGTTCCTTTCCTTCACATGTGGGTGTTTCTGTAAACCGCAGAATCAGGGTAATAAATATTGAGTTTTGTTTGGCTGGTAACCCTCTATGTCATAAAAAAAGGTGAAATATATTGACTCAAATTTATGACTATCATGAAGTACAATGTGTCACGAGAAAACAATCTCAGAATGGCTTGGGTATATAAGTGTTCCAAAGTTATTACCACATAAAGTGACATGTCAGATTTGCAAATGGCCTGGACAGAAGGGCGAAAAGTGGCTCGGGGTAAAAAGGGTTAAACCCTCCTGCACTAGTCCGTTTATTCTGCAGGTTCTCTCAGGGTGTAGATGAGATTTCTGAAATGTCACCTACTTTACAGTAGATTTTCTGCATGCAATTCCAATGCCAAAAACCTGCAGTGTTTACACCACATGTGGCTGTACCATACAAGAGCATTTCTGCCAAGGATGATACAGCATGGGGACAGGCGCCTGTTAAATACCATCTTCATGTGTCAGTCATCATGAGTGACAGTTTTCATTGTTCAGCGGCACATCCTGTTCACATAGTGATGCGATTAATGGTATGGTTCACACAGTGCAGCGAACAGGGATTAATGTTCATTCCAAAATATCAGCATGTTGCATTCACACCCTCCCTGACGGCGACTGACCCGTGTTTGTCTGGCCGAAACCCAGCATTTAAGCCAGAAAGTGTCCGGATTACCGCCAGACTTCATTACAGTCCATGGGGATTTGGCGGCAAACTAGAGAATCCAGCATTGCCGGATCCAGTGAGCTCTGGCAAGCTGTTCTTGGCCGGAAAAGCCTGCCGGAAACATTTATCAGAGATCTGAACGATGCCCAAGGCCTGCTTCACATATATTAGGCTACTTTCACACCAGGGTTTTTGCCTGATCCGTCAGGGTTCAGCAAAAACGCTTCCGTTACTGCATTCGTCCTGAACGGATCCGGTTGTATTACCTTTAACATAGCCAAAACGGATCCATCATGAACTCCATTGAAAGTCAATGAGGACGGATCAATTTTCTATTGTGTCAGAGAAAACTGATCTGTCCCCAATGACTTGCATTGTGGGTCCATGCTGGATCTGTTTTGCTCCACATCCCATGACTCTCCGATATGGGAATGCAACCAAACAGAACAGAATGCATTTTGGAACATTTCCTTCTGTTCAGTCACATTTTGTCTCCATTGACAATGAATGGGGACAAAACTGAAGCATTTTTCTCTGGTATTGAGATCCTCAAGTGTGAAAGTAGCCTAAGGCTCCATTCACACGTTCGCAAATGTGTCAGCATCCGTTCCACAAAATTGCGGAAAGGGTGCGGACCCATTCATTCTCTGCAGGGACGGCATGGATGCGGACAGCACACAGAGATTCAGCAGGAAAGATGACACAAACTCCAGAGTGTGGAGCGCCTGCTCCCGAGGAGGAGACGGGGCCGGACAAAATAAAGGGATAATAATCTCATTTAGATGAAATGCCGAAACCACCTTCGGAAGGAAGGACTGAACAGGGTGAAGGACAACCTTAGGCCTATTGTACACGGCCATTTTTTCCCCCCGCTTACTGGCCGTTTTTTGCGTTCCGTATACGGAACCATTCATTTCAATGGTTCCGCAAAAAAAAACTGAATGTACTCCGTATGCATTCCGTTTCCGTATTTCCGTTCCGTTTTAACATAGAACATGTCCTATAATTGCCCGCAAATCACGGTCCGTGGCTCCATTCAAGTCAATGGATCCGCAAAAAAACAAAAAACGGAACACATACGGAAATGCATCCGTATGTCTTCCGCTTCCGTTCCGTTTTTTCCTGAACCATCTATTGAAAATGTTATGGCCAGCCCAATTTTATCTATGTAATTACTGTATATGCCATATGGAAAAACGGAACAGAAACGGAAACACAACGGAAACAAAAAACGGAACAACGGATCCATGAAAAACGGACCGCAAAAACACTGAAAAAGCCATACGGTCGTGTGCAATAGGCCTTATCCTGATGAAGGATCAGGAACGGAGACCGACAAGACAGAACCGCTAGCTCCGAAACCCTCCCGATCAAAGTGATCGCCACAAAGAATGCCACCTTGTAAGAAAGGTACAGAAGAGACACCTGCTGCAAAATCAAGGACTCCTGGTGCTACCCTGGTGATTGAGGCACGCCACTGCCGTGGAGCTGTCGGACTGCACCCAAACCGGACATCCCCTGAGCCGGTCAGTCCAATGCCGCAGAGAGAGAGAGACGAATCCAACGGAGCGGAAGGAATGAGTGGCCTGACGACAGCATCGGAGACACCAAATAAAAATAATTTAACTCACCTTAGTCCACTTGCTCGCGTAGCCGGCATCTCCTTCTGTCTTCATCTTAGCTTTTTGTAGCAACAGGACCTGTGGTGACGTCACTCCGGTCATCACATGATCCATCACCATGGTAAAAGATCATGTGATGGATCATGTGATGACTGTGACATCACCAAAGGTCCTTGTTGATACACAAAGCTAAGATCAAGACAGAAGGAGATGCCGAGCTGCGCGAGCAAGTGGATTAAGGCGAGTAAAATTATTTAAAAAAATAATAATTTAACCCCTCCAGCGCTATTTTAGTATGCATTCTGTATTCAGAATGCTATTATTTTCCCATATAACCATGTTATAAGGGAAAATAATGATCGGGTCTCCATCTTGATCGTCTCCTAGCAACCGTGCGTGAAAATCGCACCGCATTCGCACTTGCTTGCGATTTTCACGCAACCCCATTCACTTCTATGGGGCCTGCGTTGCGTGAAAAACGCACATGGAGGAGCATGCTGCGATTTTCACGCAACGCACAAGTAATGCGTGAAAATAACCGCTCATGTGAACAGCCCCATAGAAATGAATGGGTCAGGATTCAGTGCGGGTGCAATGCGTTCACTTCACGCATTATACTCGCTCGTGTGAAAGGGGCCTAAGTCAAACGTCCTGACTTACATTAAAAGTCAATGGGGGACGGATCCGTTTACAATTGCACCAATATTGTGTCAATGTAAACGGATCCTTCCCCATTGACTTACATTGTAAGTCAGGACGGATCCGCCTGGCTCCGCATCGCCAGGCGGACACCAAAGCTCCGCCTCCAGAGCGGAATGGAGCCAAACTGATGCATTCTGAACAGATCCGCATCCATTCAGAATGCATTGGGGATAAATTGATCCGTTTGGGGCTGCTTGGGAGAGCCTTGAAACGGATCTCACAGGCGGACCCAGAAACGGCAGTATAAAAGTAACCTAAAATTAGTATCACTGAAAAGAACAGATCATCCTGCAAAAAAGGAGCCCTCACACAGCCCCGTACACAACTACAAAAAAGTTATAGGGGTCAGAATATGGTTATGAAAAAAAAAAAAATTCCCTCAAAAAGGTTTTAATATTTTTTTTCAGTATTTAAACGCAAGAAAAATTATACAAGTGTGGTATCGTTGGAACCGTACTGACCTGGAGAATGGAGATAACAGGTCAATTTTACTGCATAGTGTAAAAAAAACAAAAACTATCAGAATTACATTTTTTCCCAATTCTACCCCATTTGGAATTTTTTTTCCTGCTCCCTACTACATGGTATGGGTATGCAACCGTAAATGGTGCCGATAGAAAGTACAACTTTTCCCGCAAAAAATAAGCCCTCATAAGGAAATCGCTCACCTGCTCCCTGCATTCCATTACATCACATAGGGTCCAGCTCCTTTTGATGCCAAGCCCGTAAACTTCTGTATGGGGTCACATGCACAGCAGCCACCAATTACTGGCCTTAGAAGTGACATGTCCCCAAGCGGCACGTCACTGCTGAGTCATGTGCTGTCTGGGGACACGTCACCCCGTCCGGATGTTTATTGGTCGGGAGCCGGAAGAAGCTGCGATAGAGCAGCTGAGGAACCTTTTTACTTCAGGATCAGCGCTCTACTGGCCAAATTCATCGCTGACAAAAGCTGAAACACCCCTTTAAGGTGACACAGACCTTTGGCAATGGTTTATCTCCTGTGACACTGAATTTGGCATACTGAAATCTTATAAGCCCAACCCTTCTTCAGCCTGGAAACACCCCCACCCTGCCGACATTTACCTAATGTGTCTATCCTCCTGCCGAATACAGCACTAACCTTAGAGCTCAAGAAAAATGGAGAGAAAATATACATATTGAAAAATAAAAGGGCGGAAAAAAAGAATCCAAAAACACAGAAATCCACTGCAGGCTCTATATAGACACATTGCCTATAGTGTCCCACTGTAAAAACAAACAAAATAACAAAACATGAAATACAGTTTTTTTATGCAATGGCCGTCTGCATAGGAAAGAGTGCCGGGCTGTTATTTCCTACACAGCTTAAAAAGTGGCTGTGTCGGTATAGACCGCCCAGCAAAAGGGCTCTCCGCCGATGGGTACCGCCCAGCAAAAGGGCTCTACGCCGATGGGTACCGCCCAGCAAAAGGGCTCTACGCCGATGGGTACCGCCCAGCAAAAGGGCTCTACGCCGATGGGTACCGCCCAGCAAAAGGGCTCTACGCCGATGGGTACCGCCCAGCAAAAGGGCTCTACGCCGATGGGTACCGCCCAGCAAAAGGGCTCTACGCCGATGGGTACCGCCCAGCAAAAGGGGCTGTTGGAGCTCACCATAAAGCACACCTGTCATCAGAATCAACCCTATTGATCCAGCCATACTGTCTGGTAAGGATGATCCTGATGATGACAGCCCAACCTTGAAAAATGGTTGCAAAGTTCCCAAATAAAGGGCATTCCCTAACCCCTTGGTTCCCCTCTGTTTTCTAGTGCTGGCCACACCACTGACTGCACTGAGGCCCCCTTGTTTTCTCACGACATACCCAAGCCCGGAATAGTTTCAGCAGGATCAACTCTACTGTATGCCTAGTTTAGGGTACTTTCACACTTGCGGCAGAGGATTCCGGCAGGCAGTCCCGTCGCCGGAATCTGCACGCAAACGAATGCATTTGGGAGACAGATCCGGATCACAAATGCAGTGCAATACTAGATCCGTCTTTCAGGTTGTCATCCGGAAAAACTGATCTGGTGTGCGCATATGCAGACGGAAAGAACAGATCAGTTTTGTCGGAACACTTGGGGCTGGATCCGGCATTAATGCATTTCAACAGAAATTAATGCTGGATCCGGCTTTCCAGCAAGTGTTCAGGATTTTTGGCTGGAGAGAAAACTTTTCAGGATGTAGATAATACCGCAGCATGCTGCAGTTTTATCTCCGTCCAAAATTCCGGAACACTTGCCGGAATGACGGATTAGACATTAAAGGGAACCTGTCACTGGGATTTTGTGTATAGAGCCGAGGTCATGGGTTGCTAGATCGCCGCTAGCACATCCGCAATGCCCAGTCCCCATAGCTCTGTGTGCTTTTATTGTGTAAAAAAAATAAAAATAAAGATTTGTCAGGGACAGGACTCCTCTCAGGTTCATTTGCATATGTATCAAATCGTTTTTTTTTTGTTAGTTTTTTACACAAGGTGACTGGGTATTGCGGATGTGCTAGCGGCCATCTAGCAACCAATGTCCTCAGCTCTATACCCAAAATCCCGGTGACAGGTTCCCTTTAAACTTAAATTGAAATGTATTAGTGCCGCAATGTCGGATCCATCCTTCTGGTCTGCGCATGCGCAGACCTTTAAAATGTTAAAAAAATTTAAATGAATCCGTTTGTCTGTGTGACAACCAGAGAGACGGATCCGTTCTTGCAATGCATTTGAGAGACAGATGCGCGTTCTGATCCGTCTACAAATGCTGTCCGTTTGCATGCAGATTACCTGATCCGGCAGGCAGTGTCGGTGACGTCGAAAGTAGCCTAAAACTGATCAGTTCTTTTCCGATATTGAGCCCCTAGGACGGAACTCAGTGCTCGAAAAGGAAAACGCTAGTGTGAAAGTAGCCTTATGACCTATAAATGGACAGTGGCTTGTATGGGGGCTCCAGCTTCTCCCACATACTGTGGATGTCACGGTCCTCTCTCAGACACAGGTTCCATCTTGGCCCTGTACGTCCTCTCCAGCTGTAACCTGTGCTCTAGTCTCCTGCGTCAACACAATCAGCTCCACTGCCATGTAGGACCCCGGCCTAGAACACAGGCCGTGCCTGGCCCAGGCCGAAGACGCAGCTGAACACACAAGCCTCACCTCGGTTGCCCAGCAGCTCCTCTCCGTCTACAGGGACACTACTTCACGGACTCGGTACCGCACAGCAGCGCGTAAAAAACGGAGGAACCTGCTTCTATCTACCAGACGAACGGAGGAGGGGGAGGGGAGAAAACGAGTAGAGCAACGTGACGTAACTTCCCGCAACTCCCTACACTGCGCACGCGCTTCCTGCCAAGTCTGTTCGCTGCACATGCAACCACGCATGCGCCGCCACTTGCCCAGCACTAGCGGCCGTCTGCTATGTATGCGCAAACGATGAACTATGGGGCGAATCCATACAGCGCATGCTCAGAAGTACTTTTAGAACGTGTTGCGTAACCCAACCTCAGACTAGCTATAGTCTTAGTCTGCTGCCCTTAAACATTTCCGTACGAGCGTGGCCTATGTGTAAACGACCAATGACTGGAAGAAGTAAAGCAGCTGCAAAGTTGCATTTATTTGTTTTGCCAGTGTGTATGATGGCGGGCGGCGACTTCCGGCTTATTGTGTTACCAAGGGTGCACTTCCGGTGAAGTCTGCTGACGTTTCCGGCGAGGGCTTTTTTTTTTGCCGGTGTGTGAGCGATGATGAAGGCACAGGACGGAGCGGGCTCTTTCCTGCTCTTTGTCACGCCCTTGCTGTTTCCCTATGGCTTCGCCTCCGAGCTGTCTGTGGTGACGTGCGGCTCCGTGGTGAAGCTCCTGAACACCAAGCACAACGTCCGCCTGCACTCCCATGACGTCAGATACGGATCAGGTAACGGACTAGTTGCTTTTCGTGGCATATATCGGCCCGATCCTTGATCCGATTGTGAGTAATGCTGGATACACGCGGGGGGAGGACTGGTGATTGATGGACCGCAGGGTACTGGACCCATTCAATGCTGGGATCCTCAGATAGGTGCCTATTGTCACTCCGCAGGGACAAGCCCCAATGACAAGGGCTTTGTATTACTCAGTTGTCAGTTTATTGATTCCAGGAGGAATAACAGAGGACTAGCACAATGCAGCAGTAGGAGAAAAGATCTTTCAGTATTTAGTGGAACAGACAATGTCTGAAGATCTGACAGGTCCCGCGACAGCACCTAGAGACCGCCGACAGCACCTAGAGACCGCCGACAGCACCTAGAGACCGCCGACAGCACCTAGAGACCGCCGACAGCACCTAGAGACCGCCGACAGCACCTAGAGACCGCCGACAGCCACTTTATACAAGTAGCTGTGTACACAGTGATAAGCATTGTAAAAGGAATCGGTCCTATTCAGGGAGCTCTTCCATGAAGCTGGTGTATTAACCTGGCCCATGTTCTATGTCGGATTACCGAATGGCATAGGTCATGTGACTGGTACCATGTTTAAAGGGGTTCTGGGGGGGGGGGGGGGGTAGTGCCTGTGCCTAAGCCTAAAAAGCCTCTATCAGCAAACCTCTGGAAAGAAGACACTAGTCCTTACCCTTCTGTCACTCCGACATTATAATGCTTAAAAGGTTATTCCAGACATTTGTGTAAGGCTACATGCACAGGAACGTTGTTTGTTTCCGTGTCTTTTCCGTTTTTTTTTTGGCGGATAGGATGCGGACCTATTCATTTAAATAGGTCTGGAAAACAATCTTCAATAAGAGATGACCTGCAGTAAGGGCCCTCCGTGGCCATATTGCGGCTCGCATACAGCGGGTCCGCAATACACGGGGCACCGGCCGTGTGCCCCCCGGGTTATGGATGCTGACCCATTCACTTGAATGGGTCTGCAAAACCGGAGATGCGGTGTGGAAGCACGGATCGGAACCCCCACAGAAAGACTACAGAGTGTCTAGGGAGGTTGTCGCGGCCTGATATTGGCTGCCTTCCCCCAGTCGGTAGATGTTTTGATCCGTACGACGAGGAAATGCAGCTGTGGGCATCAGGAGTGGTGCCGGGGAGCTGGGTAAGTATAACCCGTATAAAGTGCCCGGACAATATAGAGGTTGGATAACCCCTTTAGGCCTCTTTCACACGAGTGTGTCCGGCTAAGGCCCGGATGCGTCCAGGTGCGTTGCGGCAAACCCGCGCCAGTAGGTACTCAATTGCAGTCAGTTTTGGCTGCGATTGCGTTCCGATGTTCAGTTTATATCGCGCAAATGTGTTTTCCACGCGCATGATAAAAAACAGACTGTGGTACCCAGACCCGAACTTCTTCACAGAAGCTCGGGCTTGGGATCGGTGTTCTGTAGATTGTATTATTTCCCCTTATAACATGGTTATAGGGGAAAATAATAGCATTCTGAATACAGAATGCATAGTACAATAGCGCTGGAGGGGTTAAAATAATAATAATTTGACCCACCTTAATCCACTTGTTCGCGCAGCCGGCATCTCTTCTGTCTTCTTTGAGGAATAGGACCTTTGATGACGTCACTGCGCTCATCACATGGTCTTTTACCATGGTGATGGATTATGTGACGGACCATGTGATGAATGTAGTGACATCATCAAAGGTCCTATTCCTCACAAAATAAGAAGACAGAAGAGATGCCGGCTGCGCGAACAAGTTGATTAAGGTGAGTTAAATTATTTTATTTTTTTAACCCCTCCAGCGCTATTGTACTATGCTTTCTGTATTCAGAATGCTATTATTTTCCCTTATAACCATGTTATAAGGGAAATAATAAAGATCGGGTCCCCATCCTGATCGTCTCCTAGCAACCATGCGTGAAAATCGCACCGCATCCGCACACAAAATAGAGCATGCTGCGATTTTTACGCAACGCACAAGTGATGCGTGAAAATCACCGCTCATGTGCACAGCCCCATAGAAATGAACCGACATGCGTTTAACTCGCGCATTGCACCCGCGCGGAAACCTCGCCCGCGTGAAAGGGGCCTTAAGGGCTTGGAAGCTTTTTCTGTCTTTCACTCAGTTTGTCTTGATGTATTTATTTGAAGCCAGAGTGACTTTGTGACTAAATGTTAGCTTGGTAATGGCGGTGCTGGCAATGTTTTAGTTGTGAGATGAAGCGCTCTAATGGTCCTTTTACACATGACGATCCTTCAGGCAATTATCTGGAACGAACCTCGCTTTCAAGATAATTGCCTGTTCTTCAGCGAAGATGGAGCTACATTTACACGCAGCAGTCATCTGCGGTGTATGGGGACGAGCTGCTGCGATTGTTCATCCCCATAGAGAATCATTCACACAGGACGATCTGCTGTCCAGAAATGGTGATCTTAGGCGTCGGCTGAAAGATCTGATTGAGGGTTTGCTTGTTCTTTGGGTGATCGTCAGCACTTTTACACGGTCCAACAAGCTTTTCTCCAGACACTCGATAATTGACCCAGTGATCGGTCCATGGAAAAGATGCTTTGGGCGCAGCTGGGTAACATAGAGCCACAGTGCTGCTCCATTTTAATTGGATCTCCTTTAGGCCTCTTTCACACGAGCGTTGTGGCCATGTTACGGCACTCATACGGCGGGTCCGCAATACACAGGGCACCGGCCTGTGTGCACTCCGCTTGAATGGGTCCGCAATCACGGAGGTTCGGAACGGAAGCACGGATCGGAACCCCAAGGGAGCACATACGGAGTGCTTCCGCGCTGTTTGTCCGTGCCTCCGTACCGCAAAAAAAATAAAACTTGTTCTATTTTTTTGCGTTGCGGATGGATCACGGACCCACTCAAGTTGAATGGGTCTTGATCCGTCCTCGGCCGTCGCATAGACGTTGCCCCTGCACCGGGGACAGCAAATTGCGGTCCCCAATGCACGGAGCGGATGCACAACATTCATTTGCAAGAGGCCTTACCCTTCAGCAGAAAGGTGGAAAGTGAACTACTAGTTGTTCTTGCAGAACAGGAAGTTGTTAATGCTATGAATAGTTTAGTTCCCCTGATGAACTTCCATCTGTGGTCTATAGCCACGCACAGGGCCATCACTTTCATCAGCAGGTGGCATGACGACAATATTGGCAAATGGGTTTTCTTCCTCTGCCCAAAAAAGCAGAAGCACTCTCACTGACAACAGCTGGACTAGATTTGTAGCTTTGTAGAAGATTTTTAGAGAACCAGTAAGGGTACATTCACACAACCGTAATCATTTTTTCCGCATTTTGCGTAATAGAAGCAGACCCATTCATTCCTATGGGTGAATGAAATGTGCGGACAACATTCAGTATCTTGTCCGCATTTCTATTCTGCAAAAATATGAAGCATGTCCTACTATTGTCCATACAGATCGGTCCGCAGCACCATGTCAATGGATCCGCAAAGTGCTGATGACATACGAAACGGTTTTCATATGTCATCCGTTTTCGTTCCGGATCAGTTTCCGTATTTTTGAATGCCTTAATACTTTTTTTTGCGGACTTTAAAAAACGGAAGTCATACGGAAGTCATTTGTCTGCAAAATGCGGACACACGGTTCGGTTATTTGCGGACCGCAAATTGGAAAGGACTACACACGGTGGTGTGAATGTACCCTAAATGTCATATATTTCCAGGGGTGTTCCAACACAAAAACCTTTCACCCAGGCTGCACATGGTGGGGAAAAAAAAAAAAACCTTGCTTACTCCCTCAAGGGAGTGTGATTTTCGGCAAGGAGTAAACCAGAGCTGTGTTTCAGTCCCTGAGTGGCTGTACTTGGTTATCCTTGGCAGTCCCATACAGTTTGAATGAATTGGCAGTGTGCACACTGGAACTCCACTCTAAGGGTCCATTCACAAGTCCCCAAAATGGGCCCGCATCCGTTCTGCAGTTTTACCGAACAGGTGCGGATCCATTAATTTTTAATGGGGCCGGAATGTGCTGTTCGCATGCGCATTTGCGGATCTGCACTTCCGTTCCGCCCAAAAAATAGAACATGTCCTATTCTTGTCGGCAATTGCGGACAAGAAAAGGCATTTTCTATGAGTGTGCCAGCAATGTGCGGTCCGCAAAATGCAGAACGCACATTGCCTGTGTCTGTGCTTTGCGGATCCGCAAAACGCATACGGACGTGTGAATTGAGCCTAATCGAACAGGGGGCAAGAGACCCCCCATTCTCATGGTCAGGATGGGTCTCTATGGTCAAACCCCCACCAATTAAACCTGTTGACAAGCATTTGTAAACCGCATGTCCGCATGGTTTGTCGCAGCACTACAAACCTAGTATTACAGGCCAGACATCAGCGTTATTTATATTGAAGCATTTCTGGCGCAGTTTTTGTCTCCTTTTATTCTACATCTAAAAGCTTTAGGTGACCAAAGTGATTGTTCCTTATCTCCTCACCCCAGGCAGTGGGCAGCAGTCTGTGACTGGAGTTACGGCCGCAGACGATGGTAACAGTTACTGGCGAATCCGTGGGAAGACGTCGACTGTTTGTGAAAGAGGAACATTAGTAAAATGTGGACACTCCATCCGTCTAACACATGTCAATACAGGAAGAAATCTACACAGCCATCACTTCACATCTCCATTATCAGGAAACCAGGTGGGTTCCATGATAAAAAAAAAATTATATAAATTTTTTTTTCCCACTTTGTCAGCTTCTGCACGGATCAGGTCATGTGCTCCACTGCAGCCAGTTACTGGCCTCAGCGGTGACGTGTCCCCAAGAAGCATGTCCTGTCACATGATGTGCATCTTGGGGACACATTACCGCTGAGGCCAATCATTGGCTGCAATGGAGCACGTGACCCGATCTGGTCCCCGTCTGTCCAATTTCCGAACAGAAGTCCAGTCAATAGAGCCAGGGAGTTGCAACAAAGCAGTGGACAGCAGACTAACATGAATTTTCGGATGTAAACCACAGTGCAACATCTGCGTGCAGCCAAAACACTGCTCCTATGTAACAGCCATTGACCACAGAATTTTGCGGGTAAAATTGATGGATAATCAGCAGAATTGTGCAGCCTCTTCTCCTCCAGACCGGAGCCTCGTCCTGCACTCGCCACTCCTTAGTCGTCTTCCAAGCTCAGCGCTGCACTATGACGTGACCTCACAAGGCATCGGGTTATAGTGTGCGCCTGCGTGCACTTACGTGATGCTGTAAGCAGTCAGGACACAGTGCAGAGAAGGCCCAGAAAAAGACCAGGGAGTGGTGAGTAAAGCCAATGCTGCACTTCCCTCATAGATCCCTGTGCCCTCTGAATGCTAATGACAGCTTCCATAATGAAGTGTTCATTAGCATTTGGACTATAAGACACACTGCGATTTTTTTTTTTTTTTTTTTTTTTTTTTTTTTTTTTTTTAAATTTTTTTTTTGCGGAAGGCACGCGGACTGCTTCCGTGTTTTGCGGACAGCAAAAAACGAAGCGGGCATGTGCATAAGGCCTATATGTTATGCCAGGTTTTAGCTGAGAGGATCAGACACAGGCAGAGCAGCTAGGTGCACTCCTGCCAGTACAGAGCTCACTGTGCATGCAGTTTTGTGACTCTATACACTGCATACATGTCAGCAGTGTACGGATTTAAAAGCGCTATAGCACCCTAAATTTCGGGGGCCTATTTTTTATCATAAAACAGTTAAGAAAATAAATTGTATTACAGAAATGAATCCTATGCTATTTAGAATTGTTTAAAAAAGTTATATAAAAGGTTAGTTGTCCTTTAAAACGTGTAGACTGTCTACGGCAGGGGTGCACAGCCGGCGGGCCGCATGCAGCCCCCGGAGCCAAGGTTTTCTGCCCCCATCCTCCTGGACAGAAACACAGATGATTGTGTGATCAGCTATGTTTCTGCCATGAGCGTCACACGAGACAGCATTACAGCTCCTGCTCCCGCACTGTAGCAGGAGCAGGTCTGTTCCCGGCTGTCAGTGACAGTAGGGGAGCCAAGGAGAAGGCAGAAGCAGTGTATCAGCGCTTCTGCCTTCTCCTCAGATAGGTGAGCGGCGGACTATGCAGGATGGACCCGGCTTTAGGGCAGAGGAGAGCAGAGCCTGCAGGGTCAGGAGACCCTGCTCATCTCTGTCTTGTACGAAGCAGGTTGGTTTCCCTGTAACTTGGGCTCCTTTGGATGTCCCAGTTACAGTGGAACTAGTGCAAAAAATATATATTGTCCCCCAAAGGTCTTTCAGTGACCTCTTGGGGACAAATTATGTGGAAAAAATATATTTAAAAAAAGTAAAAAAATTATTTAAAATAAAAACATTTTTATGATCCATTGGCGGACATTTTGTGTTGCAAAAATATATATACGTATGTAAAAAAGAGAAAATTATTTAAAACATTTTTTTAAAAATAATAAACTACAAGTAAAATTTTAAAAAAAGTGCAAAATAAGTGTTCATTGTCCCCCAATATTAGCCTAGAGGTTTGGACCCTTTAAAATTTAACTTTTATTGGTTCAATTAAAAAACAAAATGTGTCACCCTGTGATAACTGGGTGACCGAAAAATATCAGGACAGGATGTCGCCCAGATACCACCGTGAATTGGTGAAATTAATAAGATGTAAATAGTGCAAATTCCACAAGGGCACTTGTGACATTAGTGATAGGTATAGGTTTTGGGGGAAGGTTTAGGGCACTTTTGATGGGTGATTCTCTCCCTGTATCCGCCCTTTGCCCAGGGATGATCCCCGATGGTGGGATCTCCCTGTCCCGGTACCTGCCCTGTCTGGCCCTGTACGTTAAAAATTTCACACAAATAATTATGTCAATTTTAACCCGATGCGTTTCCCCACCACGGTTCATCAGGGGGTCGGTTAGAGGAGGATAATAGTTGTAAAAACGTCATAGAACAAAAAATAGTACCATTTTCTATGTCCTGGGTGGTACAGTAAGGTAGGCCATGCTTGGGGCTGGATAAATCACAAAGGCTCTTATTGGTGAAGAGGGATGTCACTTATGATGTGCCCCAGCGATGTCCGGACTGCCACCTACCGTGTTTGGTAAGACAGTTCATTGTCCCCCAACAGTCTTTTTATGACCCCTCGGAGGACATACCCATATTTTAAAAGAGAACAATAAGAGAGAAAAAATATTTTTCATTAACCCTCAGGTCAGACCAGCAGTCAGAACCCCAATATTAATCAGACCTCAGCTCACAGCCCCTATCAGACCCCCAATGTTAATAAGACCCCAGTAAGACCTCAGATCATACCCCAATGTGAAAAACCCCCAATCAGACCTCAGATAAGAGCTGCATTGCCTCTCATTATCCCCCATTGGCTCTCATCAGCCCCAATGCCTGTCATCAGCCCCTATATGAGCCCCCATTCCTCTTAGCAGCCCCCATATGTGCCCCCATGCCTCTTAGTAGCTCCCATATGAGCCCCTATGCCACAGAAAACGTTAAAATAAAATAAAATTACTTCCCCCTCCTGCTCCGGGCGCCGCTGCTCCTACCCTACATCGCGTTCCACTTCCTCCTGCTGTCGGCTGTGCTGTGAAGGCTGCGCACAGCGTGAGATCACAGAGCGCACTCACTCTGCGCGCAGCCCTGCACAGCCGACAGCTGAGGACCAGGAAGCGGTGAGTACAGAGACTGCACCGCTTCCCAGTCCTCCAGTACTAATGAGCGCTGTTCATAATGAGCGCTGTTCATAATGAGCGCTGTTCATAATGAGCGCTGTTCATAATGATTCGCCAAAAGAGATGCAGGGGCATTTTCCACCCACTTTGGGGGGAGGGGGAATGCATCTTATGGGGTAAAAAATACAGTATTATGTGGCAAAAATATCTAAAAAAAATTAAGTAATAAACCAGTTATAAAAAAATATAATAAAATACAAATAAAAGGAAAAAGTGAAAAATTAACAAAGTGTCAGTGTCCTCCAAAGGTCTTTTTATTACCTTTTTGGGGGATATATTTAGTAGCAGAAATATATTAAAAATTAAAGGGAGTCTGTCATCACAGTTTCACCTTTTTAACCCTTCCAATAGCTTTCTAGCAGCATTACAGTTGATAAAAACATTACCTTTTATAAGCAATCGTGGACTTATAAAACTGGCAAAAATCATCTTAGTAGGATATGCAAATGAGGGCTCGCAAGTGCCCAGGGGCGGCGTCAACCTCGTAGGTGCCCAGGCAGCTCTGCCTGATCGTCGCTCCGCCCCCCCCCCCCCCCCCCCCCCCCCCCGCCTAGTCTTTCCCTCTGCCGTCCTTTTAAGGTAAAAAAAATAAAAAATAATAAAATGCATAGAAGACAAAACACCCACACCAACCAAAACCGTCACCATTATCACCCTATAAAACAACTGACACAAAATAGGGAACTAGAGTCATTTATTTTGGTGTCAATTTGCATAAAGAATAATAATAATTTTTTTATTTTTTTTTTGCAAAAAATATTTTGGTAGTCTCGACACATAAAACATAAAAAAGTTCCAAATGTTTGAACCACCATGTGCGCTAAATCACAAAAAAACTGACTGTTCAGGCCTGGTTATTAAAGTGTTAACCAATAAGCGCTTTCCCCACTAGTAAGGTAAAGTGCGCCTGTAACTGGGGGCAGGAGGTGGTAACCATGGCCATGCACTGCCAGGTGAAAACAGCGCGGGGGACCGGAATAGGGATGCAGCAGGGGCAGTGCGGAGGACCCAATCGGCAGGGGAGCAGGTAAGTTTAACTCTTTGATTTCAGGGGCCATGCTGCAGGAACGTGTTCAAAATTCATTTTTACTGGGCAATCTCTTTAAGCCCCTAATACACTGAGATATTCAGGTCAATTACCGGGAACAAGTTTTCATAAGAACGCTCATTCATAATAACTGGCCGGTATAATCGTGCTGCACAACTAAATGAAGGAGGAAGGACTGTGATAGAGATCACTCCTCCCCAGTCACTTTACATTGGCCTGTGTAATAGGCCGATGCAAATGAGCGCTCATCAACTTTTTTTTTTTTTTTTTTTTGCGGCCCCTCGAAATAGAGCGTTGTGACAATGCGGCCCTCAGACCAAAAAAGGTTGTGTGCACCCTTGGTCTATGGGATAATGATTTAAAGTGGTACTACAGCTAAAGTTTTACAAAAAGTAAGGAATGCTTTAAATGGTTACCGTACCTTCAGCAAATTGTATAAATCATTTCTTTGGGTGAATATAAGAAGCTTTTGTAATATATGCCAGAGCTGAACTCGGACAACCACTTTAAAGTGGTCATGAAAAAGAAAAAAAATCGGCTATAAATGTTATCGAGCAGAAAAAGAAACACACTCGCCTCTTCCTTTTCCTGGATATCAAGCACCAACACTTTGGTGGTCCTTTGTTTTCAAGCACCCAGCACGTGACCACAGCAGTCATTCTATTCACTTCTATGGGACTGTTGATGGTGTGGTGGTCATACATGCAAACCACTGCTCCATTCTCATGGGGTACTTTTGGACTTCCGTTCAGGGACCAGACACTTGTGGATAAGGGGATATGTATTGTCAGTGGGGAAAACTCCTTTATGTAAGTAATCCCTGACATATTTCTCCCTTGTTTATTGGCAGGAGGTCAGTGCATTTGGAGACGATGGAGAAGGAGATATCTTAGATGACTGGACTGTACTCTGCAATGGGGAATTCTGGCAGCGCAATGAAGAAGTGAGGTTCAAGCACGCATCTACAAACGTACTGCTGTCTGTCACAGGAGAACAATATGGGCGTCCTATAAATGGACAGAGAGAAGTGCATGGCATGACCTACGCAGGTCCACATAACTACTGGAAAGTGATGGAAGGTATCTTCATGAAACCTAGTGAACCTCCACGGACGGACTTCACTCACTCCGAGTTATGATAGGACTCAGGCTGGTCTAAGTCTTTCAGTCTTCTTAACCATACAGTGTTGACTTCCCTGAGGATTTCTCCAGGGTCCCACAAAGTACACTTTGAAGAGCAATGAACAGTGAAATATGGGGCACAGTTTGGATGTTGCACCCTTGTGTCATTATTATTAATATTGTTATTATTATTTCATATTTTATGTTATGGCAGCAAAGGGCCGGATTGATCCGTGAGCATGACTGCAGTTGAAAAAAATATCATTATGTATTATCGTCTCTGCAGCAAATGGTTTTTAAAATTATATATAAAAAAATTCTGTTCTGGTTCTCAATTTTATTTATTTTTTTGTCCTTATCCCATGTTTTGTTTTTGTCACTTTTATATTATCCTTTATCGTACGTTTATCTAGCTTGATAAAACTGCATATATTCTGTTATACTTGCATTGTAATGTATGTATATGCTTGTAAAGAGGTTGTCCCATCTGGCCATTTGTGGCATGGCAACAGGGTATGCCATAAATATTCCTTAGATGTCAGTCCAACCTTTTTGGCACCCACATCTGTCTCAAAAATACAAGTCTTTCATGGATTGAGCTGCAAGGGCTCAGCTGTATTCAGAAGTCCCATAGCAGTGAATGGAAAAAGCTGTGGGGTGAACTCTCCATTCATGGTGGAACCCCATTCTTGAGAGGGTACAAGAGGTGGGAGGTGCACCTATTGGACATAATTGCCATATGCTGTTGATATGCTATAAATGTCCAGAACAACCCTTGTCCATATGTCCTACTACTTCATAGGGACTTCATAGAACTCCTTTCCTGGTGGGCCCATATGAACAGGCATTGATTTAAATAAAAAACTAGCATGTAATGGTGCTTGGCCACAGCTGCCCCTGCCTGAGGTGAGAGAAGCCAGACCAGCGGCGATCAGCTAATTTTATAAGGAAACTGCGTCCATACCAAACTGTAACTGCAGGTATAAAAACAACCATTGTTTCACAGATTCCAATACAGATAGTTTCTTTAACCTTGCTGTGCTAAGGCTGTGTTCACACTTTGCGCAGGGTATATGCAGCTGTAGGCCTTGGTGTGGTCTAGAAGACTAGGATGCTGAGCAATATCCAACAACCTACACAACCATGCAGTGCAGATATGAGGTGGCTGGGACGGGAGCTGCTACGAATAAGTGGTTGCACCCTGACATTTTTGAAAATTGTGGACACACTCCTTTTCCTAAGACTCCACCACCTTCCATGTATGCCCCCACCCCTTTCATGATGTGTCCTTCATTCCCTGTGTGGGGATTTACAAACCCCTCTAGGAGTTCTTCCCTTTTTGGGAGCCTCCTGTATGTTTCAGGAGAGTTGCCAACTCTTCTCTATAACATACCTACTCACTAAACTTATAACTGAGAGAAGGGTAAAAGATATACAGAGGGCACAGCACTATTGCTGTTAGGTTGTGTTCACAAGAACGTTATCACACTCTGGTCTTCAGCTTTCACAGGCGCAGAAGAACAAATATAATGGAAGTGCTAAATTGAGCACAAATCTCTAAAGTAAAAGAACGGAGCAGGTGCCATTAACTATAACGGGGTCTGCTCAGGATGCTGCTTCTTCACCAGACACAAAAAAAAAAAATCCAGCATGCAGGACTTTTTTGTCTGGTCTTTTTGACAGAATCTGTGACAGAGGACCTGACAACGCAGATGTGGATAGATAGTATCAGATCAAAGTATAGCATCAGATGCATATTTAGCACACAAATGCAGGGCTGTGGAGTCGGAGTTGAGGAGTCAGAGGCAATTTTGGGTACCAAAAGTCTGCAAAAAATGAACTGACTCCGACTCCTCCTAGATTTAAATTGGAATAAAAAAAAAAAGCAAGTTTAAATGTCCCAATTCACAAAAAGTTATAATTACCGTATTTTTCGCCCTATAAGACGCACCTGCCCATAGACTCACCTAGGTTTTTGAGGAGGAAAATAAGAAAAAAAAAATGTTGAACTAAAAGGTGTGCTTTTGGTGGGTTTTGAACTAATGGTGGTCTGTGGATGGTACTGTTATGGGGATCATTGTGGGGGCATCTGTGGATGACACATATATAGCATCTTATCTTATGTGTTATCCACGGATCCCCCCCCATAACAGTGTCCCTTTGTAGTGAGTGGGGGTCGGCATCTGTTTCTGTAATGGCAGCGGGGCCCGTTGCCTGCTTCATTCATAAAGTGGGCGGAGCAGGCGCGTGACGTAGTGAGCTACGCTACGAGCGCCCACCCGGCCTCCTGACTGCCAAGTAGTACAGCGCTAGATTTAAAATGATTGGAATACTTTAACAATACCCACAATTTAGATATGATTACCGTATACTACAGTGAGCGGGGCCCAGTGTAGTAGAATACAGTGACTGCACCGGGCCCCGCTGCCATTACAGAAACAGACGCCGGCCCCCAGCCCCTCCTCCCTCTCAGCCTATTCACCGGACGGTTGCAGCATTCGCCCCATAAGACGCACTGTAAGAATAAAGGCCAATGCATGCAGTGCGTCACGTTACCGCAAAACGAACACGTTAAGTGACCATGAAGAAGCATGCTTTTCATATTCTCCACTATATGGCACGCAACGCACAGTTAAGGAGCGGCAATACTTATACTTTCCATTGTGTTGTGTTCTGCTGTTACAGGGAACGTAACGCCCATGGGTAACCGAGCCTCTCACTGATAACTGATAAAGTAAATATGTTTTTTGCAGGACTAGAGACACTTGTATAAGTGACGGGAATGGATAGTCAATAGCTCAAGACTGAAGCTGTAAACCATTTGAAAAACTGCTGTCATTCAGCTAAGGCTATAAAAACTTGTAAACTCAGATTGTTAGCTTAAAGGGAACCTGTCACCAGGATTTTGTGTATAGAGCTGGGGACATGGGCTGCTAGATGGCCGCTAGCACATCCGCAATACCCAGTCCCCATAGCTCTGTGTGCCTTTATTGTGTTAAAAAAATGTTTTGATCGATATGCAAATGAACCTGATATGTGTCCTGTATCCGGAGATGAGTCCAGCGGAAAGGAGCCCAGCACCGCCCCGCGTCCTCCGACTCTCCTCCTTGCTGGTTGACGTCACAGACCTGGAGCGCCGAAATCTCACGATGCGCGAGCTAGCGCATGCGTAGTTCGTTCCCTGTGCTGATGCCAGCACAGGGAATGAACATGATAGCCGACACTGCGCATGCGCTAGCTCGCGCATCGCGAGATTTCGGCACTCCAGGTCTGTGACGTCAGCCAGCAAGGAGGAGAGTCGGAGGACGCGGGGCGGTGCTGGGCTCCTTTCCGCTGGACTCATCTCCGGATACAGGACACATATCAGGTTCATTTGAATATCGATCAAAACGTTTTTTTAACACAATAAAGGCACAGAGAGCTATGGGGACTGGGTATTGCAGATGTGCTAGCGGCCATCTAGCAGCCCATGTCCCCAGCTCTATGCGCAAAATCCTGGTGACAGGTTCCCTTTAAACTTTAAACATGACTATGGGATTCTACTAGGGAAATCATGTTTTACAATAAATGCCCCTTCCCCTGCCCCGTCCTGGATCCTCCCACTGCCCTATCTTCAGCAGAAGATCAGCACACAAAGGAGAAGGCAGCAGCTTCCTAGCCAGTAGTTCTGTGGTAATGACCTGTATGTTGCCTTTCTGTCCTTCAAGGAATGTATAAAATACATTCGCATATTAAATACAGAGGAAACATAGAATGTGTCGGCAGATAAGAACCATTTGGCCCATCTAGTCTGCCCAATATACTAAATACTATGGATAGCCCCTGGCCCTATCTTATATGAAGGATAGCCTTATGCCTATCCCATGCATGCTTAAACTCCTTCACTGTATTTGCAGCTACCACTTCTGCAGGAAGGCTATTCCATGCATCCACTACTCTCTCAGTAAAGTAATACTTCCTGATATTACTTTTAAACCTTTGCCCCTCTAATTTAAAACTGTGTCCTCTTGTGGTAGTTTTTCTTCTTTTAAATATGCTCTCCTCCTTTACCGAGTTGATTCCCTTTATCGGGGAGTCGGGGAGCCAAAAACTGAGGCGTCAGAGCATTTATCTACCGACTCCACAGCCCTGCACAAATGCAGGGCTAGAACTACATAATTACAACGCTGAAACAGAATGTAGATACAGCACTAGAACAAAGCTTATAACACAAATACTACACCATAACCAAGTTCACAACATAAATGCAGCACCAGAATTAAGCCTATAAGTCAAATACAGTGCCAGAACCAAGCTCACTACAGAAATACAGCACCAAAATTAAAAATATCTTTAAAGTCATCAATATGTGATCTGCAGGAGTCTTACTTCCAGAATCTCAGCCTCGTCCTCATCTTTTGATATCATATCCATTGGTCACATGGCCTTTTTGTAGCTCAATCCCATTACAGTACAAAAATGTCCTCTTATGTGTGCCAATACAAAAAATGCGGCACAAAGTATATAAACTGTGATGTCACACGCAAGAATAAAGCACATATGCTTTCACAGAGCAAAAATATGCAAAAAGTAAAGCTTAACAAAAGAGATATTGCAAACAGCAGAAGTAACCATGAGGCTCCATTGAAACACTGAAAGAGCATTCACACGACCGTATTTTCGGTCCACATCAGATCAACATTTTTTGCGGATCAGATGGGGACCCATTCATTGCAGTGGGCCCTGCAAAAAAAAATAAAAATAGAGCATGTCCTATTGCGGATCTACAATTTGAGGTCTGCAAAATGGATACAGTCGTGTGAATGCTCCCTTAGAATAGGTCATATTAAATTATCCATGTATATGGTTTTACTAGAGATGAGTGAAGTTTTCCAAAATTTGGTTCGGACGCTTCGCCGAATTTTTCCAACAAATTCAATTTGAATTAATTAGTCATAAAGCGTGTTAAAAATCAGCTATTTGCAGGGTGCGTGTATATGGGTGTACATCACTGTGCATTGCAGAAACATTCATAGCTAGTCCGCTGTGGTTGTGAAACAATTATTGTGCATTCGTATGACGGGCAGTTGACAGGCGTCACTCTTAGAATCAGTTCACATTTAGAATCAGCCTTACATGTTAAGGACTTAACCTACAGTGGCCCAAGATTCTACTATAGGGTGAAAGAGCCCTATCTTTTTGCACCGTCTGCTGATTCCATATAGATTGCTAGAGAACCAGTTTTGTTACACGCTGATACAAGTATGGCCCCCCATGACAGAGTGGAGAGGGTGTCAGCAGTAAGTTTGTGTTGACGTCACTGTTTATTTTTCCAGCATTTGGTCAGTAATTAGAGTTGAGCGAACACCTGGATGTTCGGGTTCGAGAAGTTCGGCCGAACATCCCGGAAATGTTCGGGTTCGGGATCCGAACCCGATCCGAACTTCGTCCCGAACCCGAACCCCATTGAAGTCAATGGGGACCCGAACTTTTCGGCACTAAAAAGGCTGTAAAACAGCCCAGGAAAGAGCTAGAGGGCTGCAAAAGGCAGCAACATGTAGGTAAATCCCCTGCAAACAAATGTGGATAGGGAAATGAATTAAAATAAAAATTAAATAAATAAAAATTAACCAAAATCAATTGGAGAGAGGTTCCATAGCAGAGAATCTGGCTTCCCGTCACCCACCACTGGAACAGTCCATTCTCAGATATTTAGGCCCCGGCACCCAGGCAGAGGAGAGAGGTCCCGTAACAGAGAATCTGTCTTCATGTCAGCAGAGAATTAGTCTGCATGTCATAGCAGAAAATCAGGCTTCACGTCAGCCACCACTGCAACAGTCCATTGGCATATATTTAGGCCCAGCACACACACAGGCAGAGGAGAGAGGTCCCGTAACAGAGAATCTGGCTTCATGTCAGCAGAGAATCAGTCTGCATGTCATAGCAGAGAATCAGGCTTCACGTCAGCCACCACTGCAACAGTCCATTGTCATAAATTTAGGCCCAGCACCCAGGCAGAGGAGAGAGGTCCCGTAACAGAGAATCTGGCTTCATGTCAGCAGAGAATCAGTCTTCATATCATAGCAGAGAATCAGGCTTCACGTCACCCACCACTGGAACAGTCCATTCTCAGATATTTAGGCCCCGGCACCCAGGCAGAGGAGAGAGGTCCCGTAACAGAGAATCTGTCTTCATGTCAGCAGAGAATTAGTCTGCATGTCATAGCAGAAAATCAGGCTTCACGTCAGCCACCACTGCAACAGTCCATTGGCATATATTTAGGCCCAGCACACACACAGGCAGAGGAGAGAGGTCCCGTAACAGAGAATCTGGCTTCATGTCAGCAGAGAATCAGTCTGCATGTCATAGCAGAGAATCAGGCTTCACGTCAGCCACCACTGCAACAGTCCATTGTCATAAATTTAGGCCCAGCACCCAGGCAGAGGAGAGAGGTCCCGTAACAGAGAATCTGGCTTCATGTCAGCAGAGAATCAGTCTTCATATCATAGCAGAGAATCAGGCTTCACGTCACCCACCACTGTAAGAGTCAATTTTCATAAATTTAGGCCCAGAACCCAGGCAGAGGAGAAAGGTCCCGTAACAGACAATCTGGCTTCATGTCAGCAGAGAATCAGTCTTCATATCATAGCAGAGAATCAGGCTTCACGTCACCCACCACTGTAAGAGTCAATTTTCATAAATTTAGGCCCAGAACCCAGGCAGAGGAGAAAGGTCCCGTAACAGACAATCTGGCTTCATGTCAGCAGAGAATCAGTCTTCATATCATAGCAGAGAATCAGGCTTCACGTCACCCACCACTGTAAGAGTCAATTTTCATAAATTTAGGCCCAGAACCCAGGCAGAGGAGAAAGGTCCCGTAACAGACAATCTGGCTTCATGTCAGCAGAGAATCAGTCTTCATATCATAGCAGAGAATCAGGCTTCACGTCACCCACCACTGTAAGAGTCAATTTTCATAAATTTAGGCCCAGAACCCAGGCAGAGGAGAAAGGTCCCGTAACAGACAATCTGGCTTCATGTCAGCAGAGAATCAGTCTTCATATCATAGCAGAGAATCAGGCTTCACGTCACCCACCACTGTAAGAGTCAATTTTCATAAATTTAGGCCCAGAACCCAGGCAGAGGAGAAAGGTCCCGTAACAGACAATCTGGCTTCATGTCAGCAGAGAATCAGTCTTCATATCATAGCAGAGAATCAGGCTTCACGTCACCCACCACTGTAAGAGTCAATTTTCATAAATTTAGGCCCAGAACCCAGGCAGAGGAGAAAGGTCCCGTAACAGACAATCTGGCTTCATGTCAGCAGAGAATCAGTCTTCATATCATAGCAGAGAATCAGGCTTCACGTCACCCACCACTGTAAGAGTCAATTTTCATAAATTTAGGCCCAGAACCCAGGCAGAGGAGAAAGGTCCCGTAACAGACAATCTGGCTTCATGTCAGCAGAGAATCAGTCTTCATATCATAGCAGAGAATCAGGCTTCACGTCACCCACCACTGTAAGAGTCAATTTTCATAAATTTAGGCCCAGAACCCAGGCAGAGGAGAAAGGTCCCGTAACAGACAATCTGGCTTCATGTCAGCAGAGAATCAGTCTTCATATCATAGCAGAGAATCAGGCTTCACGTCACCCACCACTGTAAGAGTCAATTTTCATAAATTTAGGCCCAGAACCCAGGTAGAGGAGAAAGGTCCCGTAACAGACAATCTGGCTTCATGACAGCAGAGAATCAGTCTGCATGTCATAGCAGAGAATCAGGCTTCACGTCAGCCACCACTGCAACAGTCCATTGGCATAAATTTAGGCCCAGCACCCAGGCAGAGGAGAGAGGTCCCGTAACAGACAATCTGGCTTCATGTCAGCAGAGAATTAGTCTGCATGTCATAGCAGAGAATCAGGCTTCATGTCAGCCACCACTGCAACAGTCCATTGGCATATATTTAGGCCTAGCACACAGGCAGAGGAGAGGTTCATTCAACTTTGGGTAGCATCGCAATATAATGGTAAAATGAAAATAAAAATAGGATTGAATGAGGAAGTGCCCTGGAGTCCAATAATTTATTGTTAGGTGGAGGTAGTTAATGTCTAATCTGGACAAGGGACGGACAGGTCCTGTGGGATCCATGCCTGGTTCATTTTTATGAACGTCAGCTTGTCCACATTGGCTGTAGACAGGCGGCTGCGTTTGTCTGTAATGACGCCCCCTGCCGTGCTGAATACACGTTCAGACAAAACGCTGGCTGCCGGGCAGGCCAGCACCTCCAAGGCATAAAAGGCTAGCTCTGGCCACGTGGACAATTTAGAGACCCAGAAGTTGAATGGGGCCGAACCATCAGTCAGTACGTGGAGGGGTGTGCACACGTACTGTTCCACCATGTTAGTGAAATGTTGCCTCCTGCTAACACGTTGCGTATCAGGTGGTGGTGCAGTTAGCTGTGGCGTGTTGACAAAAGTTTTCCACATCTCTGCCATGCTAACCCTGCCCTCACAGGAGCTGGCCGTGACACAGCTGCCTTGGCGACCTCTTGCTCCTCCTCTGCCTTGGCCTTGGGCTTCCACTTGTTCCCCTGTGACATTTGGGAATGCTCTCAGTAGCGCGTCTACCAACGTGCGCTTGTACTCGCGCATCTTCCTATCACGCTCCAGTGCAGGAAGTAAGGTGGGCACATTGTCTTTGTAGCGTGGATCCAGCAGGGTGGCAACCCAGTAGTCCGCACAGGTTAAAATGTGGGCAACTCTGCTGTCGTTGCGCAGGCACTGCAGCATGTAGTCGCTCATGTGTGCCAGGCTGCCCAGGGGTAAGGACAAGCTGTCCTCTGTGGGAGGCGTATCGTCATCGTCCTGCCTTTCCCCCCAGCCACGCACCAGTGATGGACCCGAGCTGCGTTGGGTGCCACCCCGCTGTGACCATGCTTCATCCTCATCCTCCTCCACCTCCTCCTCATCCTCGTCCTCCTCGTCCTCCAGTAGTGGGCCCTGGCTGGCCACATTTGTACCTGGCCTCTGCTGTTGCAAAAAACCTCCCTCTGAGTCACTTCGAAGAGACTGGCCTGAAAGTGCTAAAAATGACCCCTCTTCCTCATCCTCCTCCTCCTCCTCCTGGGCCACCTCCTGTTCCATCATCGCCCTAAGTGTTTTCTCAAGGAGACATAGAAGTGGTATTGTAACGCTGATAACGGTGTCATCGCCACTGGCCATGTTGGTGGAGTACTCGAAACAGCGCAACAGGGCACACAGGTCTCGCATGGAGGCCCAGTCATTGGTGGTGAAGTGGTGCTGTTCTGTAGTGCGACTGACCCGTGCGTGCTGCAGCTGAAACTCCACTATGGCCTGCTGCTGCTCGCACAGTCTGTCCAGCATGTGCAAGGTGGAGTTCCACCTGGTGGGCACGTCGCATATGAGGCGGTGAGCGGGAAGGCCGAAGTTACGCTGTAGCGCAGACAGGCGAGCAGCGGCAGGATGTGAACGCCGGAAGCGCGAACAGACGGCCCGCACTTTATGCAGCAGCTCTGACATGTCGGGGTAGTTGTGAATGAACTTCTGCACCACCAAATTCAGCACATGCGCCAAGCAAGGGATGTGCGTCAAATTGGCTAGTCCCAGAGCTGCAACGAGATTTCGCCCATTATCACACACCACCAGGCCGGGCTTGAGGCTCACCGGCAGCAACCACTCGTCGGTCTGTTGTTCAATACCCCGCCACAACTCCTGTGCGGTGTGGGGCCTGTCCCCCAAACATATGAGTTTCAGAATGGCCTGCTGACGTTTACCCCGGGCTGTGCTGAAGTTGGTGGTGAAGGTGTGTGGCTGACTGGATGAGCAGGTGGAAGAAGAGGAGGAGGAAGCCGAGAAGGAGGAGGTGGCAACAGGAGGCAAAGAATGTTGCCCTGCGATCCTTGGCGGCGGCAGGACGTGCGCCAAACAGCTCTCCGCCTGGGGCCCAGCTGCCACTACATTTACCCAGTGTGCAGTTAGGGAGATATAGCGTCCCTGGCCGTGCTTACTGGTCCACGTATCTGTGGTTAGGTGGACCTTGCTACAGATGGCGTTGCGCAGTGCACACTTGATTTTATCGGATACTTGGTTGTGCAGGGAAGGCACGGCTCTCTTGGAGAAGTAGTGCCGGCTGGGAACAACATACTGTGGGACAGCAAGCGACATGAGCTGTTTGAAGCTGTCTGTGTCCACCAGCCTAAATGACAGCATTTCATAGGCCAGTAGTTTAGAAATGCTGGCATTCAGGGCCAGGGATCGAGGGTGGCTAGGTGGGAATTTACGCTTTCTATCAAATGTTTGTGAGATGGAGAGCTGAACGCTGGCGTGTGACATGGTTGAGACGCTTGGTGACGGAGGTGGTGGTGGTGGTGTTGGTGGTACATCCCCTGTTTGCTGGGCGGCAGGTGCCAACGTTCCTCCAGAGGCGGAGGAAGAGGCCGAGGCGGCAGCAGCAGAATAGGCCGAGGCGGCAGCAGCAGAAGAGGTAGCAGGGGGAGCCTGAGTGACTTCCTTGGTTTTAAGGTGTTTACTCCACTGCAGTTCATGCTTTGCATGCAGGTGCCTGGTCATGCAGGTTGTGCTCAGGTTCAGAACGTTAATGCCTCGCTTCAGGCTCTGATGGCACAGCGTGCAAACCACTCGGGTCTTGTCGTCAGCACATTGTTTGAAGAAGTGCCATGCCAGGGAACTCCTTGAAGCTGCCTTTGGGGTGCTCGGTCCCAGATGGCGGCGGTCAGTAGCAGGCGGAGTCTCTTGGCGGCGGGTGTTCTGCTTTTGCCCACTGCTCCCTCTTTTGCTACGCTGTTGGCTCGGTCTCACCACTGCCTCTTCCTCCGAACTGTGAAAGTCAGTGGCACGACCTTCATTCCATGTGGGGTCTAGGACCTCATCGTCCCCTGCATCGTCTTCCACCCAGTCTTGATCCCTGACCTCCTGTTCAGTCTGCACACTGCAGAAAGACGCAGCAGTTGGCACCTGTGTTTCGTCATCATCAGAGACATGCTGAGGTGGTATTCCCATGTCCTCATCATCAGGAAACATAAGTGGTTGTGCGTCAGTGCATTCTATGTCTTTCACCGCTGGGGAAGGGCTAGGTGGATGCCCTTGGGAAACCCTGCCAGCGGAGTCTTCAAACAGCATAAGAGACTGCTGCATAACTTGAGGCTGAGACAGTTTCCCTGGTATGCATGGGGGTGATGTGACAGACTGATGGGGTTGGTTTTCAGGCGCCATCTGTGCGCTTTCTGCAGAAGACTGGGTGGGAGATAATGTGAACGTGCTGGATCCACTGTCGGCCACCCAATTGACTAATGCCTGTACCTGCTCAGGCCTTACCATCCTTAGAACGGCATTGGGCCCCACCATATATCGCTGTAAATTCTGGCGGCTACTGGGACCTGAGGTAGTTGGTACACTAGGACGTGTGGATGTGGCAGAACGGCCACGTCCTCTCCCAGCACCAGAGGGTCCACTAACACCACCACGACCATGTCCACGTCCGCGTCCCTTACTAGATGTTTTTCTCATTGTTATGGTTCACCACAACAACAAATATATTATTTGGCCCAATGTATTGTATTCAAATTCAGCGGGATATAAATTTGAGGCCTAGTATTTAGGCGCTGGGTGACCGGTATGGATTTAGTGACAGAATTAGACTTGGAAATGCACAGAAGCGTGTGTGTGAAGTTATTCTGAATGACCCAATGTGCACCTTGAATATTATATACCCTTTTTGGGATAGATTTCAAATAGCTCTGATATAGCAGGAACCACTAAATTATGAAATTGCTAAATTGGGAATTGTACTTCAACCCAGAACAAAAAATGTGCTTTGACGGGCACTAAATAACTTTCCCAGCTACAACAGGACAGCGGTAACGAGAGATTTAGAGGGATTTAAATTTGAGGCCTAGTATTTAGGCGCTGGGTCACCGGTATGGATTTAGTGACAGAATTAGACTTGGAAATGCACAGAAGCGTGTGTGTGAAGTTATTCTGAATGACCCTATGTGCACCTTCAATATTATATACCCTTTTAGGGATAGATTTCAAATAGCTCTGATATAGCAGAAACCACTAAATTATGAAATTGCTAAATTGGGAATTGTACTTCAACCCAGAACAAAAAATGTGCTTTGACGGACACTAAATATCTTGCCCAGCAACAACAGTACAGCGGTGGGTAACGAGAGATTTAGAGGGATTTAAATTTGAGGCCTAGTATTTAGGCGCTGGGTGACCGGTATGGATTTAGTGACAGAATTAGACTTGGAAATGCACAGAAGCGTGTGTGTGAAGTTATTCTGAATGACCCAATGTGCACCTTGAATATTATATACCCTTTTTGGGATAGATTTCAAATAGCTCTGATATAGCAGGAACCACTAAATTATGAAATTGCTAAATTGGGAATTGTACTTCAACCCAGAACAAAAAATGTGCTTTGACGGGCACTAAATAACTTTCCCAGCTACAACAGGACAGCGGTAACGAGAGATTTAGAGGGATTTAAATTTGAGGCCTAGTATTTAGGCGCTGGGTCACCGGTATGGATTTAGTGACAGAATTAGACTTGGAAATGCACAGAAGCGTGTGTGTGAAGTTATTCTGAATGACCCTATGTGCACCTTCAATATTATATACCCTTTTAGGGATAGATTTCAAATAGCTCTGATATAGCAGAAACCACTAAATTATGAAATTGCTAAATTGGGAATTGTACTTCAACCCAGAACAAAAAATGTGCTTTGACGGACACTAAATATCTTGCCCAGCAACAACAGTACAGCGGTAACGAGAGATTTAGAGGGATTTAAATTTGAGGCCTAGTATTTAGGCGCTGGGTGACAGGTATGGGTTTAGTGACAGAATTAGACTTGGAAATGCACAGAAGCGTGTGTGTGAAGTTATTCTGAATGACCCAATGTGCACCTTCAATATTATATACCCTTTTAGGGATAGATTTCAAATAGCTCTGATATAGCAGAAACCACTAAATTATGAAATTGCTAAATTGGGAATTGTACTTCAACCCAGAACAAAAAATGTGCTTTGACGGACACTAAATATCTTGCCCAGCAACAACAGTACAGCGGTAACGAGAGATTTAGAGGGATTTAAATTTGAGGCCTAGTATTTAGGCGCTGGGTGACAGGTATGGGTTTAGTGACAGAATTAGACTTGGAAATACACAGTAGCGGGTGTGTGTGAAGTTATTCTGAATGACCCAATGTGCACCTTCAATATTATATACCCTTTTTGGGATAGATTTCAAATAGCTCTGATATAGCAGGAACCACTAAATTATGAAATTGCTAAATTGGGAATTGTACTTCAACCCAGAACAAAAAATGTGCTTTGACGGACACTAAATATCTTGCCCAGCAACAACAGTACAGCGGTAACGAGAGATTTAGCGGGATATAAATTTGAGGCCTAGTATTTAGGCGCTGGGTCACCGGTATGGATTTAGTGACAGAATTAGACTTGGAAATGCACAGAAGCGTGTGTGTGAAGTTATTCTGAATGACCCTATGTGCACCTTCAATATTATATACCCTTTTAGGGATAGATTTCAAATAGCTCTGATATAGCAGAAACCACTAAATTATGAAATTGCTAAATTGGGAATTGTACTTCAACCCAGAACAAAAAATGTGCTTTGACGGACACTAAATATCTTGCCCAGCAACAACAGTACAGCGGTGGGTAACGAGAGATTTAGAGGGATTTAAATTTGAGGCCTAGTATTTAGGCGCTGGGTCACCGGTATGGATTTAGTGACAGAATTAGACTTGGAAATGCACAGAAGCGTGTGTGTGAAGTTATTCTGAATGACCCTATGTGCACCTTCAATATTATATACCCTTTTAGGGATAGATTTCAAATAGCTCTGATATAGCAGAAACCACTAAATTATGAAATTGCTAAATTGGGAATTGTACTTCAACCCAGAACAAAAATGTGCTTTGACGGACACTAAATATCTTGCCCAGCAACAACAGTACAGCGGTGGGTAACGAGAGATTTAGAGGGATTTAAATTTGAGGCCTAGTATTTAGGCGCTGGGTCACCGGTATGGATTTAGTGACAGAATTAGACTTGGAAATGCACAGAAGCGTGTGTGTGAAGTTATTCTGAATGACCCAATGTGCACCTTCAATATTATATACCCTTTTAGGGATAGATTTCAAATAGCTCTGATATAGCAGAAACCACTAAATTATGAAATTGCTAAATTGGGAATTGTACTTCAACCCAGAACAAAAAATGTGCTTTGACGGACACTAAATATCTTGCCCAGCAACAACAGTACAGCGGTAACGAGAGATTTAGAGGGATTTAAATTTGAGGCCTAGTATTTAGGCGCTGGGTGACAGGTATGGGTTTAGTGACAGAATTAGACTTGGAAATACACAGTAGCGGGTGTGTGTGAAGTTATTCTGAATGACCCAATGTGCACCTTCAATATTATATACCCTTTTAGGGATAGATTCCAAATAGCTCTGATATAGCAGGAACCACTAAATTATGAAATTGCTAAATTGGGAATTGTACTTCAACCCAGAACAAAAAATGTGCTTTGACGGACACTAAATATCTTGCCCAGCAACAACAGTACAGCGGTAACGAGAGATTTAGAGGGATTTAAATTTGAGGCCTAGTATTTAGGCGCTGGGTGACAGGTATGGGTTTAGTGACAGAATTAGACTTGGAAATACACAGTAGCGGGTGTGTGTGAAGTTATTCTGAATGACCCAATGTGCACCTTCAATATTATATACCCTTTTTGGGATAGATTTCAAATAGCTCTGATATAGCAGGAACCACTAAATTATGAAATTGCTAAATTGGGAATTGTATTTCAACCCAGAACAAGAAATGTGCTTGAACGGACACTAAATAACTCGCCCAGCTACAGCACTAGGGACAGATTTAGCTGGATATAAATTTGAGGCCTAGTATTTAGGCGCTGGGTGACCGGTATGGATTTAGTGACAGAATTAGACTGGGATATGGCCAAAAAATAAACAGACTATTGCTGGTTAAATGCACTTGGTGTGACAGCTTCACCCTGATGTAGGCTTTAGCCAAAAAACAACCACACCATTGAGGGTTAAATGCACTTGGTGACAGGCGCAGCTTGCCCCTGATTTTGTATATGGCCAAAAAATGAACAGACTATTGCTGGTTAAATGCACTTGGTGTGACAGCTTCACCCTGATGTAGGCTTTAGCCAAAAAACAACCACACCATTGAGGGTTAAATGCACTTGGTGACAGGCGCAGCTTGCCCCTGATTTTGTATATGGCCAAAAAATGAACAGACTATTGCTGGTTAAATGCACTTGGTGTGACAGCTTCACCCTGATGTAGGCTTTAGCCAAAAAACAACCACACCATTGAGGGTTAAATGCACTTGGTGACAGGCGCAGCTTGCCCCTGATTTTGTATATGGCCAAAAAATGAACAGACTATTGCTGGTTAAATGCACTTGGTGTGACAGCTTCACCCTGATGTAGGCTTTAGCCAAAAAACAACCACACCATTGAGGGTTAAATGCACTTGGTCGCAGCTTGTGCTGGCGCACCACAAGACACAAAATGGCCGCCGATCACCCCAGAAAAATGAGACTGACAAACGGTCTGTGCAGCCTAAAAACAGTGAGCAATTGAGGATCAGCAGCTCAATGATCCACAGCTGCAGATCGATCAGTTAATCAAGTCCTTTGGAGGAGTTAATCTGCCTAATCTCGCCCTACTGTCGCAGCCGCAACCTCTCCCTACGCTAATCAGAGCAGAGTGACGGGCGGCGCTATGTGACTCCAGCTTAAATAGAGGCTGGGTCACATGGTGCTCTGGCCAATCACAGCCATGCCAATAGTAGGCATGGCTGTGATGGCCTCTTGGGGCAAGTAGTATGACGCTTGTTGATTGGCTGCTTTGCAGCCTTTCAAAAAGCGCCAAGAAAGCGTCACAAAAGCGCCAAGAAAGCGACGAACACCGAACCCGAACCCGGACTTTTACGAAAATGTCCGGGTTCGGGTCCGTGTCACGGACACCCCAAAATTCGGTACGAACCCGAACTATACAGTTCGAGTTCGCTCATCCCTATCAGTAATTGATCAGCATTACTAAGGCCAAAAGAAAACAGGAGTGGGTCCAAAACAGAGATGACTTGTGATTGGAAAATTTGCATGTCTTCTGTGTTTTGTACCCACTCCTGCTTTTAGCTTCCAAATCATGAGCAAATCCTGATGCAAAATACTGACCGTGTGATAGAGGCCTCATTTTTCAGTTCTTCTGACAGATCAGAAGTGTAAAATCTGGGTATTTTTGATATCTCTTTATAATGCCCATAAAATGACAACCACTGCTTACATGCTGTTTACTTATATAGAAAAATCTATCCTTGCCATTACCACGCTCTTCATGTCACTTCCAGAGATTGGTCTGGTCACCACCAAGAAGTTTCCCATCCTCTATTATCTAATAATAGTTATAATAAGTTGCCTACAATGAGTGATAAAGAGACACGGACACATTGTTTGCTACCTCATCTGGTGACTTTTATTTATTAAAAGGGCAGAGATTTTGAAATGGCCCTGTTGATGGAAAACCCCTAACTCACAAAGAGTCGTCCTTCAACACTCAGGAGAGGAAAAACCTCCAGTGGAGGAAACCTCTAGGGAGCCATGGCTGAAGGACTGCCCCTCCCCTGGGCAAAGGGGTAAAAAGTCAACATTTTATGTGAAGTAGCTCTGGACAATCAGGTAAATGCTATGTCCAGAATTGAGAACAGAGACCGAGCCCGGAATCTGTCTCTTGATGCAGCAGATTAAATATACATCTGACTGCGGAAAGTCCGGTAAGTGTCATATCCAGTAGCGAGAACAGAGACCAAGCCTGGAATCTGTCTCTTGATGCAGCAGATAAAATATATATCTAACTGCGGAAAGTCCGGTAATTGCCATGTCCAGTGGTGAGAACAGAGACCAAGCCTGGAATCTGTCTCTTGATGCAGCAGATAAAATATATATCTAACTGCGGAAAGTCCGGTAAATGCCATGTTCGGTATTAAATCCAGCAATGTCCAGATGGTTATAGTTGTCTTCCTGGCACTCCGCCCCTGGTTCTTAACCTTAGATTTTATTGGGGGTTTTCAGGGTCCTGGGTCTTTTTCCTCAGAACGATGGAGATGCCTTCTCGGGACAACTCTAATGACAAACACTGAGAATAAAAGAAAAGGGAAATTTATCATGAAATGGCTTTCTTCAATATATTATCATTAAACAGCTTACTGGGTGCATTGAGACCTTCATGTATAATCTACTCACCTGGAAATCTGTATAATTCATGACAGGGTAAACTGTCAAGCCGAAGAATCCCGTCCACTCACCCACCAGGCCTGTTATAGAGAAGATCTGCAGAAGAGAGAGGGATGGAATAGAAGATATTAGTGCCCAGCAGTACTCACCAGTGGTTCTGGTATGGAGTTGGGTGGGAGGATCACATATCCACCAAGAGTTTCTATATCACTATTACATAGGACATATGTGGTTACTTAAGATGGCAAATAGAGACATAAACTCACCTCTTTACAGCTATCAGTGGTACATACAAGGAAGAAGCTGCCCAAACCTACAGCAACTGGAAGGAGATGTTAAGGAGAAGTAACAGAAGTCTTATTAATATTGTGTTTTCTATGCTGTCATGTCTGATCTATGCTGCAATGAAGTCACTGGAAGCAGATAATCACCAGTGTATCCAGCACACAACATTAAGACGTATATTGTGATCCACTTGGAAGGTCTTAGGGAAATTAATATAGATATACTAAGGCCAAAACGCCAAAAAACTCCCGCTTAGGACCAACCAAAATGTTATTAAAATGTAATTTGTATTTCTTAATAACTTAAAATGCAAATATATCTACACAAATAATTGTACCAGCCGGCTATAAAAGGATACAGATTAGCAGTGCCACAATGGTCACCAAGGTTGATGCCAGTCTAATGTGGCACATGCAACGACTGCTGAGGGATCTCTTGTACAGGCATATAGATTGACACAGGTTGTATATGGCAAAACTGAAAAATGCCACTCCTGCGCTGATCCTGTGGACAAGGGGATTGGTCTTCAACTAGAATGTAGAGAGAGATATAAATGTCACAATGAGCTCGTTATGGAGATCTTAGAATGCAGAAGAGCAGAGTCCGCAGGTGGAGTGCAATTACACAGGGGCAGTAATACCTAAGGATAGTTACCAGGGGGTATCATGGTAATGTATGCTTCATTTGGCACTATGCCACTGAGCATCAGACACTATGGGGGAGATTTACTAATAGTGTCACAATTTACACTAAGAATACGAATTACAGTCTTGTTATTAGACAAATTTACTATTCTGGTGTATGGACCCAGATTCAGGACAGAAATGTGTCTTATACTTTATAGTTTTACTTTAAAAATTTGTCACGATTTTGGTTCGTTTTGTGGCACACGAAGATGCATTTCGGCCACACCCCTTTCCTTTAGGCGACACTCCTCCTTATCGGACAAGGCATAAAAAGCTAAGCAAAGTGTGTAAAACACTTGGCAAATGTGATGCTACACATGGACACCATTTTGGTGCAAAATGCACATTTTCAAATAGAATTTCCACCCTATGTTTTCTATGGAACAAACACTAAATGGGGCCCCAGCCCAGTATATATGTAACACCGGGCCCAAGCATTGACCCCTCTACATGTAATTGTTCTGATTCCTCTGTGTATTTATACTTTATCTAAAATCTGACTAACCGAAAATGCGCCGGTCAAGGCTGTCCCAATACATGCCAGCCATCCCATGGCATAGAGGATTCTCTGGCCGATGATATGTCGCTTCTCTGATGGCTCAGAATGAATGATCATGAACCTGTATTTGATGGAAGCGATGCCAGCTCCTGAAATAGACAATACATGTTATCAGTCAGAGATTTCCATAGGTCATTTCTATAAACACTTGCAATAACCTTCAGGAGTCAATGATGATTACAATCTCTAGTGATGGCCACCGCTCAGTGCTGGATAGTGATCATAGATCTGGAGTCACTGAGATCTTCATCATGTAGTCTCCCTATAGGAAGCTGCATCCACTTACCTACAATGGATATAACCATGAAGACGACTGTGAAGACCACCGATTCGGGGAACTCTTCTCCCGTGTTACTGTGAAATAAAGCAAAATATTGGAAGTTACTAGGACATGAGTCGGAAATGTCTCATCAAGAGCAGAGGAGAATTTATGCACTTTTACCTGCCCTGCCATATATCTATTACTTCCCCAGTACACCCAGTGATATGGTCCCTGCGGAGAAGCTGAGGAACTGGGTAAAACTCGTTAAGAAATTAATAATTATTACTATCATCACCACCATTATTATTATGATGACATTTATAGTGGACACATTGCTGTTCTATAGACTTATAGTCATTGTGATATTTCCAACATGAACAATAGGATGGAGCTTATTATTAATCCACTAATAGTAATTCTAATGTAATAATACCCTCCCAGGAATGATACCGTAGTAATACTAATAACTATACTACACAATCAGGAATCTGGCCCCCGTCCCCTCTTACCTGATGTATGGATATGTTGAATGGCCTAAGATGACAGTAATGGTGGTCGTGGAACAGAGACCTAATAGCATCCATATGGACAAGAAGGTAGGCAAGAATGCCAAACCCTGGATCTCCATGATGCAAAGAAAAGATTTGCTCAGCAAAAGCAAAAGCCAATCTGTCTCTCTGTGTATTCACAGGTAATTTGGCGAAGGTAAAGTCAACCAGTGGTTTTCCTAGGCTCAGAACTTGGTGATGTCACTAGCTTCTGTGATGTCATCACATATGCTTGAATCTGATTGGTCCTCAGGCTCTTCACTAGTTTCTGTGATGTCATCGATGTTGTGTCATCATCACACATGCCTGAATATTATTGGTCCTCAGTATTATATACTTTATAAATGGCAGAATCTCTTAGTTATACAATGACAGATCACACACTACCATATGACTAGGTGACCAACCCTGCTGCCATATCTGCCCCTCTGCCTCTTCCATTTAGTAAATGAAGGCACCATGAAGGTATCTGGGTTCTGCAGATGGCACTGGGGGTGAAATTGTTGCCTGTCTCATCTCCGCTCTCCAGAGGCAGACTGGGAAAAATAAGAAAAGTGGCCCTGTTTTGTAAATGAGTCCAAATTGATGGAAGGCAGGACCAGAATTACTATATTGTGGCACATTATACCACCCCAACAAAATGCATCCCCAAAAACTTCCACTGGCTGGCCCTCTGGGCATCGGTCCACCAGGAAATTTCCGTGTAAGGTCTATGGTCAATCCACCCCTTACGCTCTCCTATCCAAATTACTCCTAATATAAAGCCAGAGATTGAGGTTGTAGGCATTTATTTTTACACTATATCTTGGGGGAGGGGGACAAGGGCTGTTTTTTTTTGTGCCAGAGTTGATTTTTTTATGCAAATCCGGCTCTGCCAGTGTTATGCTGCTCCTTAGTCTTCATGTTATCACACAAGCTGGTAAGTATTACAACAGCAAAATCTCCTCAAAACCATACAATATACTGAACCAATGAGGATATGGAGTAATTTAAAACATAACTTTTACTAGTTCCAAAAATAAAGTAAATGAGACTCAAACGATTAACCATAAATTGGTGATAAGGAAAAAAATGTATTCTTACCACCTCTGGCATGTGTTGCTGATTCTTTCTTTCCAAGTCCAAAGGGGTAGTAATTATCCTGCAAATCTTGCGTCACAAACACAGAGCACCCGCTCCGATAGGGATGACCTCATCTGGAACCTGTCCTTCAGTGACCGTATCCCTAAAAAGCCCTCACTCTATTCCCATGGGGCGGATGCTCTGTTTTTCTGAGGCAGGGACATATAGCCCCTTCCCTAATTACACATAGTGTTTTTTAAGGGTAAGATAGTTATTGTCCCTATGTAACAATCACAGCGTCCCGCCAAGATATTATTATTTACTGTCAGAAAGATCCACGATTTTCAAGATAATTACTACCCCTTTGGACTTGGAAAGAAAGAATCAGCAACACACGCCAGAGGTGGTAAGATTTAATTTTTTCCTTATTACTAATTTATGGTTAATCGTTTGAGCCTCATTTATTTAGTAAAAGCTATGTTTCAAATTACTATATGTCGTCATTGGTTCAGTATGCTCCTTAGTCCTCCACTAAGTTTTGAACTTATTTGAGTGGAGCAGAATCATTGACCACCCGCCTGTTTTACATGATATTTTTTCACACTTGAAAGTATATCAAAGGAGAGTGCGGGACATAAGATGTTCAGTAGAAGAATGCCATTTCATATGAAGGTAGGGCCAGATTAAGGGTTCCAGAAGTACGGAGTACTCCATTTATTTGGGGCCCACTAAAGCAAAGCTTTCCTCCACCACACACTGGGGGACATATGGACTTATACACTGCTTTAAAATAATTTAGGAGGATTTGTTAATGCAGCGTTCACCATACACTACCATATCTGCCAGTATTAATAAGTGGTTGCACCCTGAAATTTTTGAAAATTGTGGACACACTCCTTTTCCTAAGACTCCACCACCTTCCATGTATGCCCCCACCCCTTTCATGATGTGTCCTTCATTCCCTGTGTGGGGATTTACAAATCCCTCTGGGAATTCAGGAGGTCTTCCCTTTTTGGGAGCCTCCTGTATGTTTCAGGAGAGTTGCCAACTCTTCTATATACATACTGTAAGGGGTTACACTCTGAGGTAGGGGGGCGATGACAGTTTCTCTTGCAGACCGCAGGGTTAAAGTCCAAATGTTGCTTTATTTATCACAGCACCACAAAACATAAACCAAAATAAACACCTGCCCGTCTGGGCTCTGGCTAATATGGTGAAGTTCCTAACTCACCTATTGAACAGAGTTCACACAGAGAACTCGGCTTCTCTAGCCAGCAGGGCAGCCAGCTTCCCAGACTTTCTCCAAGGCTCACTCCTAGACTGACAACCTGGACTGTGCTTTATTTCCCCTTGACGATCCCAGCTGGCTTCAGCTGGGGATCCCTCAGGCTAGGGGAAAACCTGTCCCGCAATGGGGTGGACTGAGGAGGTCCCTGTCACGGACGGTGTGCAGGAAACAAGACAAAGCAACATGCATATATGACTGAATGTCACGGACGGTGTACAGGAAACAAGACAAAGCAACATGCATATATGACTGAGTGGATCCAAAGCTAAGGAACTAAAAGGGAGATCCCTGCACAAGACCTGAGACTTTCCCTGGCTGCTCAGCCTATGCAACGATCCCAGAGGTGGAAGGTTGCATAGCCACGTACCTCGACTATATAACCCCTGAACACCCTACAATAGTGAGGGGACACGACCACCGGCTCCCTACACCAGACACGGAGGGAGTCAGGGTCACCTGGGATCCAGCAAACAGAAAATAACAGATAAATGTTCAGCACTTAACTTTTGTAGCAGACTGGAAAACAAGATCAGCATGCACACACACTCCAGGAAGAAGTATAAGCCGCCCAGTAATGCATTATGGGGCGGAATTTAAAGGGATGCAATCAGTCCAACTCCATGACAGCTGAGAGAGGCTAACAAGATGAGGAACTGAACAGCACAACAAAGAGAACTCAAGGAGGAGGTTCTGAAAGGCTTCTGTCAGAGCTTCTCAGATGTCTGGTTGTGACAGTACCCCTCCCTCTACGAGTGGACTCCGGACACTCAGAGCCCACCTTCTCAGGATGGGACCTATGGAAAGCCCTGATAAGACGAGAGGCCTTAATGTCCGTCACTGGGACCCACATCCTCTCCTCAGGACCATAACCCTCCCAATGAACAAGGTACTGAAGAGAACCGCGGACAAGACGAGAATCCACAATCCTAGAGACCTGAAATTCAAGATTCCCATCAACCATAATCGGAGGAGGAGGCAAAGGCGAGGGTACAATGGGTTGAACATAAGGTTTCAATAAGGACTTATGAAAAACATTATGGATCTTCCAAGTCTGAGGAAGATCAAGACGGTAGGCAACAGGATTGATGACAGACAGGATTTTGTAAGGCCCAATAAACCTAGGACCCAACTTCCAGGAGGGAACCTTCAATTTGATATTCTTGGTAGACAACCACACCAGATCACCAACATTCAGGTCCGGACCAAGCACACGTCTCTTATCTGCCACACGCTTATATCTCTCACTCATGCTCTTTAGATTATCCTGAATCTTTTGCCAAATAGATGACAAAGACGAGGAGAATCTGTCCTCATCAGGTAAACCAGAAGACCCCTCTCCCGAGAAAGTCCCAAACTGCACCAAAAAATGGTGACTTATCAGAGGACTCCTGACGACGGTTATTTAAAGCAAACTCAGCAAGGGACTAAAAAGAACACCAATCCTCTTGATTCTCCGCCACAAAACAGCGCAGATATGTCTCCAGATTCTGATTGACGCGCTCTGTCTGGCCATTCGACTGCGGGTGGAAAGCAGACGAGAATGACAACCGAACCCCCAAGCGAGAACAGAAAGCCTTCCAGAATCTGGAAACAAACTGCGTGCCCCTATCAGAGACTATGTCTGAAGGAATACCGTGCAATTTGACAATGTGATCAATAAATGCCTGCGCCAGCGTCTTAGCATTGGGCAAACCAGGAAAAGGGATGAAATGCACCATTTTGCTGAAACGGTCCACCACCACCAGAATCACAGTCTTCCCCGAGGAACGAGGCAGGTCCGTTATAAAGTCCATGGACAGATGTGTCCAAGGACGGGAAGGAATGGGTAAGGGAAGGAGAGGACCTGATGGCCGTGAATGAGGGACTTTGGCACGAGCGCAAGTCTCGCAGGCTGCCACAAAACCCTCAACCGACTTACGAAGCGCAGGCCACCAGAATCTCCGAGCGATGAGATCCAGTGTGGCTCTTGCCCCCGGGTGCCCAGCAAGGACCGCATCGTGGTGTTCCTTAAAAATCTTGTGTCTTAAAGCGAGAGGCACAAACAACCTCCCAGGAGGACAAAGATCAGGAGCCTCTGACTGGGCTGCCTGCACCTCTGCCTCCAATTCAGAAAAGAGAGCAGAGACCACCACACCTTCAGCCAAAATGGGACCCGGGTCTTCAAAATTCCCGCCTCCCGGAAAACAACGTGACAGGGCATCTGCCTTCACATTCTTAACTCCAGGGCGGAACGTGACCACAAAATTAAACCTAGAAAAGAACAAAGACCATCTGGCCTGTCTCGGGTTCAGACGCTTGGCTGACTCCAAGTAGGCCAGATTTTTATGGTCAGTAAATACGGTAATAGGGTGTCTGGCTCTCTCTAGCCTATGGCGCCATTCCTCAAAAGCCGAGTATGAAGAATGTAGTGGATGGCACTCCTTATGTGTCGCGGTTGGTGCTCAGTGGGAAAGGTCAAATGGAATATATATAGACCACGGCACTCAAAATAAGGTTATCAAAAATTAATTCATTTATTAATTGTCCATCCCAGGTAGGATCATTTATAGTGCAAATGGCCAACAATATTGTTTCGGTCCAGCAGGACCTTGTTCACGGCCTTAGTGCGGTAGATCTGGAGGCATCGGGAGTCCTCCCGATGCCTCCAGATCTACCGCACTAAGGCCGTGAACAAGGTCCTGCTGGACCGAAACAATATTGTTGGCCATTTGCACTATAAATGATCCTACCTGGGATGGACAATTAATAAATGAATTAATTTTTGATAACCTTATTTTGAGTGCCGTGGTCTATATATATTCCATTCCTCAAAAGCCAACTTGATGGCCAACAATTCCCTATCTCCCACATCGTAATTTCTCTCTGCGGAGGAGAGTTTTTTCGAGAAAAAGGCACATGGTCGCCATTTGGCAGGAGAGGAACCCTGAGACAAGACCGCCCCCACACCCACCTCAGAAGCATCAACCTCAACTATGAAGGGTAAAGAAATATCAGGTTGCACCAAGATGGGAGCGGAAGCAAAACTCTCCTTGATATTAGAAAAAGCCTTACGCGCCTCTACTGACCAAGAAGAAAAATCTACCCCCTTTCTGGTCATATCAGTGAGTGGTTTAACAATAGAGGAATAATTCAAAATAAACTTCCTGTAATAATTGGCAAAGCCCAAAAAACGCATCAGCGCCTTCTGATTCTCAGGAAGCTCCCACTCAAGCACAGCTCGGACCTTCTCGGGGTCCATGCGAAAACCAGAAGCGGAGAGAAGAAACCCCAGAAATTAAATTTCTGGAACCGCAAACACACATTTTTCCAGTTTCGCATATAATTTATTCTCCCGCAGGATGAGCAAGACTTGACGTAAATGTTCCTTATGAGTTTTGAAATCAGGAGAAAAAATCAAAATGTCATCCAAATACACTAATACAAATTTTCCCATCAAATGATAAAAAATGCTGTTCACGAAATGCTGAAAAATGGCTGGGGCATTCATCAAACCAAAAGGCATAACCAAATTCTCAAAATGGCCCTCAGGGGTATTGAAGGCCGTCTTCCATTCGTCTCCTTCTCTGACCCTGACCAGGTTGTATGCCCCTCTTAGATCTAATTTGGAAAAGACTTTAGCCCCAACAACCTGGTTAAACAGGTCCGGGATCAGAGGAAGCGGATAAGGGTCACGAATAGTGATATTGTTCAGCTCCCTGAAATCCAGACAAGGTCTTAAAGAACCATCTTTTTTCTTAACAAAGAAAAAAACAGCGGCAACAGGTGACTTCGAGGGTCGTATGTGTCCTTTTCTCAGACTCTCAGAGATATAAACACGCATAGCGATCCGCTCAGGTTGGGAAAGATTGTATAAACAAGATTTAGGGAGTTTGGCGCCTGGGATGAGGTTAATAGGGCAATCGTACTCCCTGTGCGGGGGCAAATCCTGAACTCCACTCTCAGAGAAGACATCCGAAAATTCAGAGAGAAAAGATGGTACAGTCTTAGTAGCAACCTCAGAAACAGATGTCGTGAGGCAATTCTCTCTGCAAAAGTCACTCCAACCATTTATTTGCCTCGCTTGCCAATCAATGGTGGGGTTATGTTTAGTGAGCCAGGGTAGCCCCAACACTAGAGGGGTAGTCAAACCGCTAAGGACGAAACATGACACATCCTCAACATGAGCATCACTCACAATTAAACGGATATTGTGAACTATGCCCTTTAATGATTTCTGAGAAAGTGGAGCGGAATCAATAGCAAAAACCGGAATATCCTTTCCCAAAGTGCGCACCTGGAAACCATGAGTTATCGCAAATTGATTATCAATGAGATTGACCGCTGCTCCACTATCCACAAAAATCTCACAAAAAAATGTTCTTGCTCTCTAGCGCCACCCTAACAGGCAGGACAAAACGGGAACTACAAGCAAACTGAAAACCTTCAATTTCCGCCTCAACCCTGCCAATAGTAACAGATGGAACATTTTTAAGAGATTTTTTCCTGTTTGTTTCTTTATTACTCCCAGAAAACTGCCTGAATCTCCTAGAGGGACAAATATTTGCCAAATGATTTATACCTCCACAACAAAAACAAACCCTCCCATGCGAGCTGAATCTTCTATTGTCAGAAGCAATCAACCCCAGCTGCATGGGCTCCTGCTCAGAAGGGGCTGACAGCGACTGAGACCCCTGCGCACAGAATGGGACCGCTGCACTGTCCTGGGACTGAGTATGACAGGAAGATCTCTCCTCTCTCTCTAAGAAGCCTGTCAATACGAACGGCCTGAGACATAGCAGAGTCCAAAGAAATAGGCCTCTCATGAAAGGCAAATGCATCTTTCAATCCCTCTGAAAGATCATGGCAAAATTGACTTCGGAGTGCAGCATCATTCCAACCAGTATCAGCTGCCCATCTCCGAAATTCTGAGCAGTATATTTCTGCGGATTGTTTACCCTGGCATAATAGACATAGTCTAGACTCAGCCAGAGCAATACGATCCGGATCATCATATATCTGACCCAGGGCTAAAAAGAATTCATCCACTGAACGGAGAGGCCGTGCCCCCTCCGGCAGCGAAAAGGGCCAGGACTGAGCGTTACCCCTGAGCAGCGATATAATGATCCCCACCCTCTGTTCCTCATCACCAGAGGAATGGGGAAGAAGGCGAAAATAGAGTTTGCAAGCCTCTCTAAAACGCACAAAATTCTCACTACCCCCGGAGAACGTATCCGGGAGCGAGATCTTAGGCTCAGAACAAACTCCATGAACGCAAGCTGAACCGGTCGCTTGAAGCTGAGAAAAAGTCTTACGGAGATCAGCTACCTCCAATGAAAGACCCTGAAGGCGTTCAGCCAAAAGTGAAACCGGATCCATGCTTGAGACGGTTTTGGCGGCTTATAATGTCACGGACGGTGTACAGGAAACAAGACAAAGCAACATGCATATATGACTGAATGTCACGGACGGTGTACAGGAAACAAGACAAAGCAACATGCATATATGACTGAGTGGATCCAAAGCTAAAGAACTAAAAGGGAGACCCCTGCACAAGACCTGAGACTTTCCCTGGCTGCTCAGCCTATGCAACGATCCCAGAGGTGGAAGGTTGCATAGCCACGTACCTCGACTATATAACCCCTGAACACCCTACAATAGTGAGGGGACACGACCACCGGCTCCCTACACCAGACACGGAGGGAGTCAGGGTCACCTGGGATCCAGCAAACAGAAAATAACAGATAAATGTTCAGCACTTAACTTTTGTAACAGACTGGAAAACAAGATCAGCCTGCACACACACTCCAGGAAGAAGTATAAGCCGCCCAGTAATGCATTATGGGGCGGAATTTAAAGGGATGCAATCAGTCCAACTCCATGACAGCTGAGAGAGGCTAACGAGATGAGGAACTGAACAGCACAACAAAGAGAACTCAAGGAGGAGGTTCTGAAAGGCCTCTGCCAGAGCTTCTCAGCTGTCTGGTTGTGACAGTCCCTCTACCAATCCTACCTTCTCCCAGTCCAATAAAATCCAGCCCATACACTTACTGTCTCAGCAACCTACACATTGCTGAGACCATTTTAACCTTTTGGATTTTATTTACCTCACCCAGTTGAGGAGGCTGGGTGGGATATACACCTCTTCCAGGACTCTACCATACACTTTTCTGTTCACCTTACCACAATACCTACTCACAAACACTCACTAAACGTATAACTTAATTACAGACCTATATGTCCATTATGAATGGGCAAGGCGCAGGGGCGTAACTATAGGGGAAGCAGGGGAAGAGGCTGCTTTGGGGCCCTGACCCCGAAGGGGCCCATCCAGGAGGAGGAGGACTAAAAGATTTTGTCAGGGCCCTCTCAACAGTATTACACAATTAAATTATATACAGTGACAGTATAGACAGTGTCGAAAACGGATGGAACAGCTGCCGGCCCTGGTCTGAGAGAGCGATCTTTACTAGCCACAGGAATGTGGGACGGCATGAAAGGAAGGGGTTGTGAAAAAATTACTGGGGGAGGGGGGCCCCATTCAAAAATATGCTGTGGGGCCCAGTAATTTCTAGTTACACCACTGGCAGGGCGTTAACTAAGCACTGAGAGAAGGGTAAAAGATATACAGAGGGCACAGCACTATTGCTTTAAGGTTGGGTTCACACTCTGGCCTTCTGCTTTCACTGGAACAGAAGGACAAATATAATGGAAGTGCTAAATTGAGCACAAATCTTAAAGTAAAAGAATGGAGCAGGCGCCATTAACTATAATGGGGTCTGCTCAGAATGCTGCTTCTTCACCAGACACAAAAAAAATCCAGCATGCAGAACTTTTTTGTCTGGTCTTTTTGACAGAATCTGTGACAGAGGACCTGACAACGCAGATGTGGATAGATAGTATCAGATCAAAGTATAGCATCAGATGCATATTTAGCACACAAATGCAGGGCTAGAACTACATAATTACAACGCTGAAACTAAGCACAGAATGTAGATACAGCACTAGAACAAAGCTCATAACACAAATATAACACCATAACCAAGTTCACTACCCCCTTAAGGACACAGCCTTTTTACACCTTAGGACCAGGCCATTTTTTGCAAATCTGACCAGAGTCACTTTAAATGCTGATAACTTTAAAACGCTTTGACTTATCCAGGCCATTCTGAGATTGTTTTTTCGTCACATATTGTACTTCATGACACTGGTAAAATGAAGTCAAAAAAAATATTTTTTTTGCACCAAAAAATACCTAATTTAACAAAAATTTGGAAAAATTAGCAAATTTCAAAGTTTCAGTTTCTCTACTTCTGTAATACATAGTAATACCCCCAAAAATTGTGATGACTTTACATTCCCCATATGTCTACTTCATGTTTGAATTATTTTGGGAATGATATTTCATTTTTTGGGGATGTTATAAGGCTTAGAAGTTTAGAAGCAAATCTTGAAATTTTTCAGAAATTTACAAAAACTCAATTTTTAGGGACCAGTTCAGGTCTCAAGTCACTTTGCGAGGCTTACATAATAGAAACCACCCAAAAATGACCCCATCTAAGAAACTACACCCCTCAAGGTATTCAAAACTGATTTTGAATACGTTGTTAACCCTTTAGGTGTTGCACAAGAGTTATTGGCAAATGGGGAGGAAATTTGAGAATTTTATTTTTTTGTCTAATTTTTCATTTTAACCCATTTTGTCCACTAACAAAGCAAGGGTTAACAGCCAAACAAGACTGTATCTTTATTGCCCTGACTCTGCCGTTTACAGAAACACCCAATATGTGGCCGTAAACTACTGTACGGCCACACAGCGGGGCGTAGAGTGAAAGGTGCGCCGTTTGGTTTTTGGAAGGCTGATTTTTATGGACTGGTTTATTTACACCGTGTCCCATTTGAAGCCCCCTGATGCACCCCTAGAGGAGAAACTCCCTAAAAGTGACCCCATCTAAGAAACTACACCCCTCAAGGTATTCAAAACTGATTTTACATACGTCGTTAACCCTTTAGGTGTTGCACAAGAGTTATTGGCAAATGGCGATGAAATTTGAGAATTTCATTTTTTTGCCTAATTTTCCATTTTAACCCATTCTTTCCACTAACAAAGCAAGGGTTAACAGCCAAACAAGACTGTATCTTTATTGCCCTGATTCTGCTGTCAGGGCAACTACACCCCTCAAGGTATTCAAAACTGATTTTACAAACTTTGTTAACCCTTTAGGTGTTGCACAAGATTTAATGGAGAATAGAGATACAATTTCAAAATTTCACTTTTTTGGCAGATTTTCCATTTAAATTTTTTTTTTCCAGTTACAAAGCAAGGGTTAACAGCCAAACAAAACTCATTATTTATGGCCCTGATTCTGTAGTTTACAGAAACACCCCATATGTGGTCGTAAACCGCTGTACGGGCACACGGCAGGGCGCAGAAGGAAAGGAACGCCATACGGTTTTTGGAAGGCAGGTTTTGCTGGACTGTTTTTTTTTACACCATGTCCCATTTGAAGCCCCCCTGATGCACCCCTAGAGTATAAACTCCAAAAAAGTGACCCCATTTTAGAAACTACGGGATAAGGTGGCAGTTTTGTTGGTACTAGTTTAGGGTACATATGATTTTTGGTTGCTCTATATTACACTTTTTGTGCGGCAAGGTAACAAGAAATAGCTTTTTTGGCAGCGTTTTTTTTTTGTTATTTACAACATTCATCTGACAGGTTAGATCATGTGGTAATTTTATAGAGCAGGTTGTCACGGACGCGGCGATACCTAATATGTATTTTTTATTTTTATGGCGTTCACCGTTCGGGTAAAGTAACATGACCGTTTTATAGATTAGGTCGTTACGGACGCGGCGATACCAAACATGTGTAGGGAATTTTATTTTTTTAATTTTTAATCAGTGATAAATGTGTTTTTTGATTTTTACTTTTTTTTTTCACTTTTTTTTTGACCCAGACCCACTTGGTTCTTGAAGATCCAGTGGGTCTGATGTCAGTATAATACAGTACTGTACTCTATATAGGGCTCTGTACTGTATTTTACTTACTGTACTGTATTTTACTTACACTGAACAGATCTATGCTTTCAGCACAGATCTGTTCAGCACCATGGACAGCAGGACGCCTGAGCAGGCGTCCTGTTGCCATGGGAACCTTCCCCGTCTGCTCAGAACTTCGCAGACGGGGAAGGGTGAGCACGGGGCTGCGGGGGGCTGTCTGGGGGCTCTCCCTCTCCATCGGGGGGCTGCAAAGGCACTGCAGCCCCCCGATCGGAGAGGGAGGGAGCTCCCTCTTACTGTTAACTTTTTCCATACAGCGGTCCATACGGACCGCTGTATGGAAAGGGTTAAACGGCTGACATCGCATCACCGATGTCAGCCGTTTATACCAGGGTGCCAGCAATGTGCTGGCACCCTGGTATACCCACTCTACACCAACGATTATTCAATGGGAGGCGGGCGGGGGATCGCGATCCCGCCTGCCGCACTGCCCGCCTCCCTCACCGCCCCCACCGCCCGCAACACCCCCCCTGCACCTCCCACCGGGCTAAAATCATTCAGAGGTGCAGGGGGGGGGGGGGTGATAAATATATATTTTCGCCACACTAAAGTTTCTGATCGCCGCGGTCAGGGACCGCAGCGATCAGAAACTGCAGAAAGCGCAACAAACCGCAGGTCTGAATTGACCTGCGGTTTGTTGCGATCGCGGACATGGGGGGGTCACGGGACCCCCCCGCGCATTTAGCCGAGGTGCCTGCTCAATGATTTGAGCAGGCACCTTGTTCCGATCACAGCCGGCCGCACGGCAGTGATCGGAACAACACATGACGTACCGGTACGTCATGTGTCCTTAAGGACTCGGGAAACATGCCGTACCGATACGTCATGTGTCCTTAAGGGGCTACATAAATGCCGCACCAGAATTAAGCCTATAAGTAGAGTTGAGCGAACACCTGGATGTTCGGGTTCGAGAAGTTCGGCCGAACTTCCCGGAAATGTTCGGGTTCGGGATCCGAACCCGATTCGAACTTCATTCCGAACCCGAACCCCATTGAAGTCAATGGGGACCCGAACTTTTCGGCACTAAAAAGGCTGTAAAACAGCCCAGGAAAGGGCTAGAGGGCTGCAAAAGGCAGCAACATGTAGGTAAATCCCCTGCAAACAAATGTGGATAGGGAAATGAATAAAAATAAAAATTTTATAAATAAAAATTAACCAAAATCAATTGGAGACTGGAGAGAGGTCCCATAGCAGTGAATCTGGCTTCACGTCACCCACCACTGGAACAGTCCATTCTCAGATATTTAGGCCCCGGCACCCAGGCAGAGGAGAGAGGTCCCGTAACAGACAATCTGGCTTCATGTCGGCAGAGAATCAGTCTGCATGTCCTAGCAGAGAATCAGGCTTCACGTCACCCACCACTGTAACAGTCCATTTTCATAAATTTAGGCCCAGCACCCAGGCAGAGGAGAGAGGTCCCGTAACAGACAATCTGGCTTCATGTCAGCAGAGAATCAGTCTTCATATCATAGCAGAGAATCAGGCTTCACGTCAGCCACCAATGCAACAGTCCATTGTCAGATATTTAGGCCCAGCACCCAGGCAGAGGAGAGAGGTCCCGTAACAGACAATCTGGCTTCATGTCTGCAGAGAATCAGTCTGCATGTCATAGCAGAGAATCAGGCTTCACGTCACCCACCACTGCAACAGTCCATTTTCATAAATTTAGGCCAAGCACCCAGGCAGAGGAGAGAGGTCCCGTAACAGACAATCTGTCTTCATGTCAGCAGAGAATCAGTCTTCATATCATAGCAGAGAATCAGGCTTCACGTCAGCCACCACTGCAACAGTCCATTGTCAGATATTTAGGCCCAGCACCCAGGCAGAGGAGAGAGGTCCTGTAACAGAGAATCTGTCTTCATGTCAGCAGAGAATCAGTCTTCATATCATAGCAGAGAATCAGGCTTCACGTCAGCCACCAATGCAACAGTCCATTGTCAGATATTTAGGCCCAGCACCCAGGCAGAGGAGAGAGGTCCCGTAACAGACAATCTGGCTTCATGTCAGCAGAGAATCAGTCTTCATATCATAGCAGAGAATCAGGCTTCACGTCACCCACCACTGTAACAGTCCATTTTCATAAATTTAGGCCCAGCACCCAGGCAGAGGAGAGAGGTCCCGTAACAGACAATCTGTCTTCATGTCAGCAGAGAATTAGTCTGCATGTCATAGCAGAGAATCAGGCTTCACGTCAGCCACCACTGCAACAGTCCATTGGCATATATTTAGACCCAGGCAGAGGAGAGAGGTCCCGTAACAGAGGATCTGGCTTCATGTCAGCAGAGAATCAGTCTGCATGTCATAGCAGAGAATCAGGCTTCACGTCACCCAACATTGGAACAGTCCATTGGCATATATTTAGGCCCTGGCACCCAGACAGAGGAGAGGTTCATTCAACTTTGGGTAGCTTCGCAATATAATGGTAAAATGAAAATAAAAATAGGATTGAATGAGGAAGTGCCCTGGAGTACAATAATATATGGTTAAGGGGAGGTAGTTAATGTCTAATCTGCACAAGGGATGGACAGGTCCTGTGGGATCCATGCCTGGTTCATTTTTATGAACGTCAGCTTGTCCACATTGGCTGTAGACAGGCGGCTGCGTTTGTCTGTAATGACGCCCCCTGCCGTGCTGAATACACGTTCAGACAAAACGCTGGCCGCCGGGCAGGCCAGCACCTCCAAGGCATAAAAGGCTAGCTCTGGCCACGTGGACAATTTAGAGACCCAGAAGTTGAATGGGGCCGAACCATCAGTCAGTACGTGGAGGGGTGTGCACACGTACTGTTCCACCATGTTAGTGAAATGTTGCCTCCTGCTAACACGTTGCGTATCAGGTGGTGGTGCAGTTAGCTGTGGCGTGTTGACAAAAGTTTTCCACATCTCTGCCATGCTAACCCTGCCCTCAGAGGAGCTGGCCGTGACACAGCTGCCTTGGCGACCTCTTGCTCCTCCTCTGCCTTGGCCTTGGGCTTCCACTTGTTCCCCTGTGACATTTGGGAATGCTCTCAGTAGCGCATCTACCAACGTGCGCTTGTACTCGCGCATCGTCCTATCACGCTTCAGTGCAGGAAGTAAGGTGGGCACATTGTCTTTGTACCGTGGATCCAGCATGGTGGCAACCCAGTAGTCCGCACACGTTAAAATGTGGGCAACTCTGCTGTCGTTGCGCAGGCACTGCAGCATGTAGTCGCTCATGTGTGCCAGGCTGCCCAGGGGTAAGGACAAGCTGTCCTCTGTGGGAGGCGTATCGTCATCGTCCTGCCTTTCACCCCAGCCACGCACCAGTGATGGGCCCGAGCTGCGTTGGGTGCCACCCCGCTGTGACCATGCTTCATCCTCATCCTCTCCACCTCCTCCTCATCCTCGTCCTCCTCGTCCTCCAGTAGTGGGCCCTGGCTGGCCACATTTGTACCTGGCCTCTGCTGTTGCAAAAAACCTCCCTCTGAGTCACTTCGAAGAGACTGGCCTGAAAGTGCTAAAAATGACCCCTCTTCCTCCTCCTCCTCCTCCTCCTGGGCCACCTCCTCTTCCATCATCGCCCTAAGTGTTTTCTCAAGGAGACATAGAAGTGGTATTGTAACGCTGATAACGGCGTCATCGCCACTGGCCATGTTGGTGGAGTACTCGAAACAGCGCAACAGGGCACACAGGTCTCGCATGGAGGCCCAGTCATTGGTGGTGAAGTGGTGCTGTTCTGTAGTGCGACTGACCCGTGCGTGCTGCAGCTGAAACTCCATTATGGCCTGCTGCTGCTCGCACAGTCTGTCCAGCATGTGCAAGGTGGAGTTCCACCTGGTGGGCACGTCGCATATGAGGCGGTGAGCGGGAAGGCCGAAGTTACGCTGTAGCGCAGACAGGCGAGCAGCAGCAGGATGTGAACGCCGGAAGCGCGAACAGACGGCCCGCACTTTATGCAGCAGCTCTGACATGTCGGGGTAGTTGTGAATGAACTTCTGCACCACCAAATTCAGCACATGCGCCAAGCAAGGGATGTGCGTCAAACCGGCTAGTCCCAGAGCTGCAACGAGATTTCGCCCATTATCACACACCACCAGGCCGGGCTTGAGGCTCACCGGCAGCAACCACTCGTCGGTCTGTTGTTCTATACCCCTGCCACAACTCCTGTGCGGTGTGGGGCCTGTCCCCCAAACATATGAGTTTCAGAATGGCCTGCTGACGTTTACCCCGGGCTGTGCTGAAGTTGGTGGTGAAGGTGTGTGGCTGGATGAGCAGGTGGAAGAAGAGGAGGAGGAAGCCGAGTAGGAGGAGGTGGCAACAGGAGGCAAAGAATGTTGCCCTGTGATCCTTGGCGGCGGAAGGACGTGCGCCAAACAGCTCTCCGCCTGGGGCCCAGCTGCCACTACATTTACCCAGTGTGCAGTTAGGGAGATATAGCGTCCCTGGCCGTGCTTACTGGTCCACGTATCTGTGGTTAGGTGGACCTTGCCACAGATGGCGTTGCGCAGTGCACACTTGATTTTATCGGATACTTGGTTGTGCAGGGAAGGCACGGCTCTCTTGGAGAAGTAGTGCCGGCTGGGAACAACATACTGTGGGACAGCAAGCGACATGAGCTGTTTGAAGCTGTCTGTGTCCACCAGCCTAAATGACAGCATTTCATAGGCCAGTAGTTTAGAAATGCTGGCATTCAGGGCCAGGGATCGAGGGTGGCTAGGTGGGAATTTACGCTTTCTCTCAAATGTTTGTGAGATGGAGAGCTGAACGCTGCCGTGTGACATGGTTGAGATGCTTGGTGACGGAGGTGGTGGTGGTGTTGGTGGTACATCCCCTGTTTGCTGGGCGGCAGGTGCCAACGTTCCTCCAGAGGCGGAGGAAGAGGCCGAGGCGGCAGCAGCAGAAGAGGCCGAGGCGGCAGCAGCAGAAGAGGTAGCAGGGGGAGCCTGAGTGACTTCCTTGGTTTTAAGGTGTTTACTCCACTGCAGTTCATGCTTTGCATGCAGGTGCCTGGTCATGCAGGTTGTGCTCAGGTTCAGAACGTTAATGCCTCGCTTCAGGCTCTGATGGCACAGCGTGCAAACCACTCGGGTCTTGTCGTCAGCACATTGTTTGAAGAAGTGCCATGCCAGGGAACTCCTTGAAGCTGCCTTTGGGGTGCTCGGTCCCAGATGGCGGCGGTCAGTAGCAGGCGGAGTCTCTTGGCGGCGGGTGTTCTGCTTTTGCCCACTGCTCCCTCTTTTGCTACGCTGTTGGCTCGGTCTCACCACTGCCTCTTCCTCCGAACTGTGAAAGTCAGTGGCACGACCTTCATTCCATGTGGGGTCTAGGACCTCATCGTCCCCTGCATCGTCTTCCACCCAGTCTTGATCCCTGACCTCCTGTTCAGTCTGCACACTGCAGAAAGACGCAGCAGTTGGCACCTGTGTTTCGTCATCATCAGAGACATGCTGAGGTGGTATTCCCATGTCCTCATCATCAGGAAACATAAGTGGTTGTGCGTCAGTGCATTCTATGTCTTTCACCGCTGGGGAAGGGCTAGGTGGATGCCCTTGGGAAACCCTGCCAGCGGAGTCTTCAAACAGCATAAGAGACTGCTGCATAACTTGAGGCTGAGACAGTTTCCCTGGTATGCATGGGGGTGATGTGACAGACTGATGGGGTTGGTTTTCAGGCGCCATCTGTGCGCTTTCTGCAGAAGACTGGGTGGGAGATAATGTGAACGTGCTGGATCCACTGTCGGCCACCCAATTGACTAATGCCTGTACCTGCTCAGGCCTTACCATCCTTAGAACGGCATTGGGCCCCACCATATATCGCTGTAAATTCTGGCGGCTACTGGGACCTGAGGTAGTTGGTACACTAGGACGTGTGGATGTGGCAGAACGGCCACGTCCTCTCCCAGCACCAGAGGGTCCACTAACACCACCACGACCATGTCCACGTCCGCGTCCCTTACTAGATGTTTTCCTCATTGTTATCGTTCACCACAACAACAAAAATATTATTTGGCCCAATGTATTGTATTCAAATTCAGCTGAATATAAATTTGAGGCCTAGTATTTAGGCGCTGGGTGACCGGTATAGATTTACTGACAGAATTGGACTTGGAAATGCACAGTAGCGTGTGTGTGAAGTTATTCTGAATGACCCTATGTGCACCTTGAATATTATATACCCTTTTAGGGATAGATTTCAAATAGCTCTGATACAGCAGAAACCACTAAATTAGGAAATTGCTAAATTGGGAATTGTATTTCAACCCAGAACAAAAAATGTGCTTTGACAGACACTAAATAACTTGCCCAGCCAGAACAGTACAGTGGTAACGACAGATTTAGCGGGATATAAATTTGAGGCCTAGTATTTAGGCGCTGGGTGACCGGTATAGATTTACTGACAGAATTAGACTGGGATATGGCCAAAAAATAACCACACTATTGCTGGTTAAATTCACTTGGTGTGACAGCTTGACCAACCACACTACTGAGGGTTAAATGCACTTGGTGTTACGGGCGCAGCTTGCCCCTGATGTAGTATATGGCCAAAAAATAAACAGACTATTGCTGGTTAAATGCACTTGGTGTGACAGCTTGACCAACCACACTACTGAGGGTTAAATGCACTTGGTGACGGGCGCAGCTTGCCCCTGATGTAGTATATGGCCAAAAAATGAACAGACTATTGCTGGTTAAATGCACTTGGTGTGACAGCTTGACCAACCACACTACTGAGGGTTAAATGCACTTGGTGACGGGCGCAGCTTGCCCCTGATTTAGTATATGGCCAAAAAATTAACAGACTATTGCTGGTTAAATGCACTTGGTGTGACAGCTTCACCCTGATGTAGGCTTTAGCCAAAAAACAACCACACCATTGAGGGTTAAATGCACTTGGTCGCAGCTTGTGCTAGCGCACCACAAGACACAAGATGGCCGCCGATCACCCCAGAAAAAAGTGACTGACAAACGGTCTGGGCAGCCTAAAAACAGTGAGCAATTGAGTATCAGCAGCTCAATGACCCACAGCTGCAGATCGATCAATAATCAAGTCCTTTGGAGGAGTTAATCTGCCTAATCTTGCCCTACTGTCGCAACCGCAACCTCTCCCTACGCTAATCAGAGCAGAGTGACGGGCGGCGCTATGTGACTCCAGCTTAAATAGAGGCTGGGTCACATGGTGCTCTGCCCAATCACAGTCATGCCAATAGTAGGCATGGCTGTGACGGCCTCTTGGGGCAAGTAGTTTGACGCTTGTTGATTGGCTGCTTTGCAGCCTTTCAAAAAGCGCCAAGAAAGCGACGAACACCGAAACTGAACCCGGACTTTTACGAAAATGTCCGGGTTCGGGTCCGTGTCACGGACACCCCAAAATTCGGTACGAACCCGAACTATACAGTTCGAGTTCGCTCATCCCTACCTATAAGTCAAATACAGTGCCAGAACCAAGGTCACTACAGAAATACAGCACCAAAATTAAAAATATCTTTAAAGTCATCAATATGTGATCTGCAGGAGTCTTACTTCCAGAATCTCAGCCTCGTCCTCATCTTTTGATATCATATCCATTGGTCACATGGCCTTTTTGTAGCTCAATCCTATTACAGTACAAAAATATCCTCTTATGTGTGCCAATACAAAAAATGCGGCACAAAGTATATGAACTGTGATGTCACACGCAAGAATAAAGCACATATGCTGTCACAGAGCAAAAATATGCAAAAAGTAAAGCTTAACAAAAGAGATACTGCAAACAGCAGAAGTGACCATGAGGCTCCATTGAAACACTGAAAGAGCATTCACACGACCGTATTTTCGGTCCACATCAGATCAGCATCTTTTGCGGATCAGATGGGGACCCATTCATTACAGTGGGCCCTGCAAAAAAATAAAATAAAAATAGAGCATGTCCTATTCTTATCGGTTTAGCAGACAGGAATAAGCATTTCTAACAAAGGGCAAGACGTGCTGATCCACAAATGCGGAATGCACAAGGCTGGTATTCATGTTTTGAGTATCTACAATTTGAGGTCTGCAAAATGGATACGGTCGTGTGAATGCTCCCTTAGAATAGGTCATATTAAATTATCCATGTATATGGTTTTACTAGAGATGAGTGAAGTTTTCCAAAATTTGGTTCGGACGCTTCGCCGAATTTTTCCAACAAATTCAGTTTGAATTAATTAGTGATGAAGCGCGTTAAAATCAGCTATTTGCAGGGTGCGTGTATATGGGTGTACATCACTGTGCATTGCAGAAACATTCATAGCTAGTCCGCTGTGGTAGTGAAACAATTATTGTGCATTCGTATGACAGGCAGTTGACAGGCGTCACTCTTAGAATCAGTTCACACTTAGAATCAGCCTTACATGTCAAGAACTTAACCTACAGTGGCCCAAGATTCTACTATAGGGTGAAAGAGCCCTATCTTTTTAAACCGTCTGCTGATTCCATATAGATTGCTAGAGAACCAGTTTTGTTACACACTGATACAAGTATGGCCCCCCATGACAGAGTGGAGAGGGTGTCAGCAGTAAGTTTGTGTTGACGTCACTGTTTATTTTTCCAGCATTTGGTCAGTAATTGATCAGTATTGCTAAGGCCAAAAGAAAACAGGAGTGGGTCCAAAACAGAGATGACTTGTGATTGGAATATTTGCATGTCTTCTGTGTTTTGTACACACTCCTGCTTTTAGCTTCCAAATCATGAGCAAATCCTGATGCAAAATACTGACCGTGTGATAGAGGCCTTATGGATGCTCCAAAGACAGAATCTGTTGTGTTTTTCATTTTTCAGTTCTTCTGACAGATCAGAAGTGTAAAATCTGGGTATTTTTGATATCTCTTTATATTTTTTCAAAAATATGTCATTTATAATGCCCATAAAATGACAACCACTGCTTACATGCTGTTTACTTATATAGAAAAATCGAACCTTGCCATTACCACGCTCTTCATGTCACTTCCAGAGATTGGTCTGGTCACCACCAAGAAGTTTCCCATCCTCTATTATCTAATATTAGTTATAATAAGTTGCCTACAATGAATGATAAAGAGAAACGGACACATTGTTTGCTACCTCATCTGGTGACTTTTATTTATTAATAGGGCAAAAATTTTGAAATGGCCCTGTTGATGGAAAACCCCTAACTCACAAAGAGTCGTCCTTCAACACTCAGGAGAGGAAAAACCCCCAGTGGAGGAAACCTCTAGGGAGCCATGGCTGAAGGACTGCCCCTCCCCTGGGCAAAGGGGTAAAAAGTCGACATTTTATGTGAAGTAGCTCTGGACAATCAGGTAAATGCTATGTCCAGAATTGAGAACAGAGACCGAGCCCGGAATCTGTCTCTTGATGCAGCAGATTAAATATACATCTGACTGCGGAAAGTCCGGTAAGTGTCATATCCAGTGGTGAGAACAGAGACCAAGCCTGGAATCTGTCTCTTGATGCAGCAGATAAAATATATATCTAACTGCGGAAAGTCCGGTAAATGCCATGTTCGGTATTAAATCCAGCAATGTCCAGATGGTTTTAGTTGTCTTCCTGGCACTCCGCCCCTGGTTCTTAACCTTAGATTTTATTGGGGGTTTTCAGGGTCCTGGGTCTTTTTCCTCAGAACAATGGAGATGCCTTCTCGGGACAACTCTAATGACAAACACTGAGAATAAAAGAAAAGGGAAATTTATCATGAAATGGCTTTCTTCAATATATTATCATTAAACAGCTTACTGGGTGCATTGAGACCTTCATGTATAATCTACTCACCTGGAAATCTGTATAATTCATGACAGGGTAAACTGTCAAGCCAAAGAATCCCGTCCACTCACCCACCAGGCCTGTTATAGAGAAGATCTGCGGAAGAGAGAGGGATGGAATAGAAGATATTAGTGCCCAGCAGTACTCACCAATGGTTCTGGTATGGAGTTGGGTGGGAGGATCACATATCCACCAAGAGTTTCTATATCACTATTACATAGGACATATGTGGTTACTTAAGATGGCAAATAGAGACATAAACTCACCTCTTTACAGCTATCAGTGGTACATACAAGGAAGAAGCTGCCCAAACCTACAGCAACTGGAAGGAGATGTTAAGGAGAAGTAACAGAAGTCTTATTAATATTGTGTTTTCTATGCTGTCATGTCTGATCTATGCTGCAATGAAGTCACTGGAAGCAGATAATCACCAGTGTATCCAGCACACAACATTAAGACGTATATTGTTATCCACTTGGAAGGTCTTAGGGAAATTAATATAGATATACTAAGGCCAAAACGCCCAAAAACTCCCGCTTAGGACCAACCAAAATGTTATTAAAATGTAATTTGTATTTCTTAATAACTTAAAATGCAAATATATCTACACAAATAATTGTACCAGCCGGCTATAAAAGGATACAGATTAGCAGTGCCACAATGGTCACCAAGGTTGATGCCAGTCTAATGTGGCACATGCAACGACTGCTGAGGGATCTCTTGTACAGGCATATAGATTGACACAGGTTGTATATGGCAAAACTGAAAAATGCCACTCCTGCACTGATCCTGTGGACAAGGGGATTGGTCTTCAACTAGAATGTAGAGAGAGATATAAATGTCACAATGAGCTCGTTATGGAGATCTTAGAATGCAGAAGAGCAGAGTCCGCAGGTGGAGTGCAATTACACTGGAGCAACAATACCCAAGGATAGTTACCAGGGGGTATCATGGTAATGTATGCTTCATTTGGCACTATGCCACTGAGCATCAGACACTATGGGGGAGATTTACTAATAGTGTCACAATTTACACTAAGAATACGAATTACAGTCTTGTTATTAGACAAATTTACTATTCTGGTGTATGGACCCAGATTCAGGACAGAAATGTGTCTTATACTTTATAGTTTTACTTTAAAAGTTTGTCACGATTTTGGTTCGTTTTGTGGCACACGAAGATGCATTTAGGCCACACCCCTTTCCTTTAGGCGACACTCCTCCTTATCGGACAAGGCATAAAAAGCTAAGCAAAGTGTGTAAAACACTTGGCAAATGTGATGCTACACATGGACACCATTTTGGTGCAAAAGGCACATTTTCAAATAGAATTTCCGCCCCTATGTTTTCTATGGAACAAACACTAAATGGGGCCCCAGCCCAGTATATATGTAACACCGGGCCCAAGCATTGACCCCTCTACATGTAATTGTTCTGATTCCTCTGCGTATCTATACTTTATCTAAAATCTGACTAACCGAAAATGCGCCGGTCAAGGCTGTCCCAATACATGCTAGCCATCCCATGGCATAGAGGATTCTCTGGCCGATGATATGTCGCTTCTCTGATGGCTCAGAATGAATGATCATGAACCTGTATTTGATGGAAGCGATGCCAGCTCCTGAAATAGACAATACATGTTATCAGTCAGAGATTTCCATAGGTCATTTCTATAAACACTTGCAATAACCTTCAGGAGTCAATGATGATTACAATCTCTAGTGATGGTCACCGCTCAGTGCTGGATAGTGATCATAGATCTGGAGTCACTGAGATCTTCATCATGTAGTCTCCCTATAAGAAGCTGCATCCACTTACCTACAATGGATATAACCATGAAGACGACTGTGAAGACCACTGATTCGGGGAACTCTTCTCCCGTGTTACTGTGAAATAAAGCAAAATATTGGAAGTTACTAGGACATGAGTCGGAAATGTCTCATCAAGAGCAGAGGAGAATTTATGCACTTTTACCTGCCCTGCCATATATCTATTACTTCCCCAGTACACCCAGTGATATGGTCCCTGCGGAGAAGCAGAGGAACTGGGTAAAACTCATTAACAAATGAATAATTATTACTATCATCACCACCATTATTACTATGATGACATTTATAGTGGACACATTGCTGTTCTATAGACTTATAGTCATTGTGATATTTCCCACATGAACAATAGGATGGAGCTTATTATTAATCCACTAATAGTAATTCTAATGTAATAATACCCTCCCAGGAATGATACCACAGTAATACTAATAACTATACTACACAATCAGGAATCTGGCCCCCGTCCCCTCTTACCTGATGTATGGATATTTTGAATGGCCTAAGATGACAGTAATGGTGGTCGTGGAACAGAGACCTAATAGCATCCATATGGACAAGAAGGTAGGCAAGAATGCCAAACCCTGGATCTCCATGATGCAAAGAAAAGATTTGCTCAGCAAATGCAAAAGCCAATCTGTCTCTCTGTGTATTCACAGGTAATTTGGCCAAGGTAAAGTCAGCCAGTGGTTTTCCTAGGCTCAGAACTTGGTGATGTCACTAGCTTCTGTGATGTCATCACATATGCTTGAATCTGATTGGTCCTCAGGCTCTTCACTAGTTTCTGTGATGTCATCGATGTTGTGTCATCATCACACATGCCTGAATATTATTGGTCAGTGGCAGAATCTCTTAGTTATACAATGACAGATCACACACTACCATATGACTAGGTGACCAACCCTGCTGCCATATCTGCCCCTCTGCCTCTTCCATTTACAAACCGGATTCCAAAAAAGTTGGGACACTAAACAAATTGTGAATAAAAACTGAATGCAATGATGTGGAGATGGCAAATGTCAATATTTTTTTGTAATAGAACGTAGATGACAGATCAAACGTTTAATCCGAGTAAATGTATCATTTTAAAGGAAAAATACGTTGATTCAAATTTTCACGGTGTCAACAAATCCCCAAAAAGTTGGGACAAGTAGCAATAAGAGGCTGGAAAAAGTAAATTTGAGCATAACGAAGAGCTGGAAGGCCAATTAACACTAATTAGGTCAATTGGCAACATGATTGGGTATAAAAAGAGCTTCTCAGAGTGGCAGTGTCTCTCAGAAGCCAAGATGGGTAGAGGATCACCAATTCCCACAATGTTGCGCAGAAAGATAGTGGAGCAATATCAGAAAGGTGTTACCCAGCGAAAAATTGCAAATACTTTGCATCTATCATCATCAACTGTGCATAACATCATCCGAAGATTCAGAGAATCTGGAACAATCTATGTGTGTAAGGGTCAAGGCCGTAAAACCATACTGGATGCCCGTGATCTCCGGGCCCTTAAATGACACTGCACCACAAACAGGAATGCTACTGTAAAGGAAATCACTGAATGGTCTCAGGAATACTTCCAGAAACCATTGTCAGTGAACACAATCCACCGTGCCATCCGCCGTTGCCAGCTGAAACTCTACAGTGCAAAGAAGAAGCCATTTCTAAGCAAGATCCACAAGCTCAGGTGTTTTCACTGGGCCAGGGATCATTTAAAATGGAGTGTGGCAAAATGGAAGACTGTTCTCTGGTCAGACGAGTCACGATTCAAAGTTCTTTTTGAAAAATCTGGGACGCCATGTCATTTGGACCAAAGAGGACAAGGACAACCCAAGTTGTTATCAACGCTCAGTTCAGAAGCCTGCATCTCTGATGGTATGGGGTTGCATGAGTGCGTGTGGCATGGGCAGCTTGCATGTCTGGAAAGGCACCATCAATGCAGAAAAATATATTCAGGTTCTAGAACAACATATGCTCCCATCCAACCGTCATCTCTTTCAGGGAAGACCCTGCATTTTTCAACAAGATAATGCCAGACCACATTCTGCATCAATCACAACACCATGGCTGCGTAGGAGAAGGATCCGGGTACTGAAATGGCCAGTCCGCAGTCCAGATCTTTCACCTATAGAGAACATTTGGCGCATCATAAAGAGGAAGGTGCAACAAAGAAGGCCCAAGACGATTGAACAGTTAGAGGCCTGTATTAGACAAGAATGGGAGAGCATTCCTATTTCTAAACTTGAGAAACTGGTCTCCTCGGTCCCCAGACGTCTGTTGAGTGTTGTAAGAAGAAGGGGAGATGCCACACAGTGGTGGAAATGGCCTTGTCCCAACTTTTTGGGGATTTGTTGACACCATGAAATTCTGATTCAACATATTTTTCCCTTAAAATGGTACATTTTCTCAGTTTAAACTTTTGTTCCGTGATTTATGTTCTATTCTGAATAAAATATTAGAAGTTGGCACCTCCACATAATTGCATTCAGTTTTTATTCACGATTTGTATAGTGTCCCAACTTTTTGGGAATCAGGTTTGTAGAATTTAACACTTGCAAATCTAGAAAATACTGGTTTTAGAAAAAAAAAAGGTGTTTTTCAAACCACAGAAAATGATGGGTGTATTTCTAGCTTAAATTGCACACTGACTAATACAGATGTTGTAGTTTGCCCAAAAAAATGGTGATTTGCAATGTCCCAAAAGCTCAGATGCAGTGCTGGTGCACTGAGCTTGCATAAAATTATAAAAGTATTTTCTTTTCTGTGCTGGGGTTGAGCACAGAATTGTCTGTGTGTTTAATTGCTATCTCTTTAGGTGTCGTGTATTGTTTCATGTAGTCGTATGCACCGTGTACCTTTTGGTAATTTATAGCATCAGGGCTGTATACACTGTGCATTTTTTGTTATAGCCTTTCTGTCCATACCTATGCCAGTCCACCATTAGATTATTTTTCACTATCCTTCAGCCCATCAACACTAGGGTCAACTAGGAGCTGCCAGATAGGTTCGAGGACGGGGGGTCTCTACCTTTAGGAGTCGCCCCTGGGCAGAGGGCCTAGATCTAGGTTATTGTAATTAGGGTCACAAACCCCCCCCCCCCCCCCCCCCTACTTAATAGAATCTTGGTGGACGGTTATATGTATGGACAATTTAGGACAAATTGTTTACCGTATGAGTAATATTAAAGTTTATTAATTTTTTTCTGCAAGGGTTATGCTGTAGCTGGACTAGGAATTTTTACCTTTAACCCATTATATAGAATTATATCCATTCAGGCTGGATTTTGTCCCTACTTTAGCTTCCATCATTGTGATGCAATCATGATCCTGTTCCTGGTAGTCAGTTGAGGTCCATAGTTCTTCCTCCTGAAGATCTTCTTCAGCATGCAGATCAATAAAATCTTCAGAAGCATCTCCTGAATCTCTAGTATACTCCCCCCTTGGAATGGGAAGGAGTGCAGCAGGGTTAAGGATATGACATTTCTGAATGGTGACAGTATCTGGCAGGAGCAGACTACACTGCACCCGAAGGTGGCGTTGTGCAGTGAGGTGTTTGGGTTGTGTCTGCTGGAGGATCGCAGAGATGTCATGCGGAGCCAAAATAGTAAGGGGGTGCCCAAGCACAACGTCAGATGTGACGTCCAGAAGAGAGCTGGCAGCATGGACAGCTCTGACACAGGAAGTGGCAACTCTGGCTACATGGTCAAGGCGCTTAGGGTAGTAACCCAGCGGTCTGTTGCGTCCACCATGAGTTTGGGTAAGAAATCCAGTAGCGTGACCTTGACGTTCCATAACATACAGTACAGACCAAAAGTTTGAACACACCTTCTCATTCAAAGATTTTCTTTATTTTCATGACTATGAAAATTGTAGATTCACACTGAAGGCATCAAAACTATGAATTAACACATGTGGAATTATATACATAACAAAAAAGTGTGAAACAACTGAAAATATGTCATATTGTAGGTTCTTCAAAGTAGCCACCTTTTGCTTTGATTACTGCTTTGCACACTCTTGGCATTCTCTTGATGAGCTTCAAGAGGTAGTCACCTGAAATGGTTTTCACTTCACAGGTGTGCCCTGTCAGGTTTAATAAGTGGGATTTCTTGCCTTATAAATGGGGTTGGGACCATCAGTTGCGTTGTGGAGAAGTCAGGTGGATACACAGCTGATAGTCCTACTGAATAGACTGTTAGAATTTGTATTATGGCAAGAAAAAGGCAGCTAAGTAAAGAAAAACAAGTGGCCATCATTACTTTAAGAAATGGGAAAACTTTGAAAGTGTCCCCAAGTGCAGTCACAAAAACCATCAAGCGCTACAAAGAAACTGGCTCACATGCGGACCGCCCCAGGAAAGGAAGACCAAGAGTCACCTCTGCTGTGGAGGATAAGTTCATCCAAGTCACCAGCCTCAGAAATCGCAGGTTAACAGCAGCTCAGATTAGAGACCAGGTCAATGCCACACAGAGTTCTAGCAGCAGACACATCTCTAGAACAACTGTTAAGAGGAGACTGTGTGAATCAGGCCTTCATGGTAGAATATCTGCTAAGAAACCACTGCTAAGGACAGGCAACAAGCAGAAGAGACTTGTTTGGGCTAAAGAACACAAGGAATTGACATTAGACCAGTGGAAATCTATGCTTTGGTCTGATGAGTCCAAATTTGAGATCTTTGGTTCCAACCACCGTGTCTTTGTGCGACGCAGAAAAGGTGAACGGATGGACTCTACATGCCTGGTTCCCACCGTGAAGCATGGAGGAGGAGGTGTGATGGTGTATGGGTGCTTTGCTGGTGACACTGTTGGGATTTATTCAAAATTGAAGGCATACTGAACCAGCATGGCTACCACAGCATCTTGCAGTGGCATGCTATTCCATCCAGTTTGCGTTTAGTTGGACCATCATTTATTTTTCAACAGGACAATGACCCCAAACACACCTCCAGGCTGTGTAAGGGCTATTTGACCATGAACGAGAGTGATGGGGTGCTGCACCAGATGACCTGGCTTCCACAGTCACCGGACCTGAACCCAATCGAGATGGTTTGGGGTGAGCAGGACCGCAGAGTGAAGGCAAAAGGGCCAATAAGTGCTAAGCATCTCTGGGAACTACTTCAAGACTGTTGGAAGACCATTTCAGGTGACTACCTCTTGAAGCTCATCAAGAGAATGCCATGAATGTGCAAAGCAGTAATCAAAGCAAAAGGTGGCTACTTTGAAGAACCTAGAATATTACATATTTTCAGTTGTTCACACTTTTTTGTTATGTATATAATTCCACATGTGTTAATTCATAGTTTTGATGCCTTCAGTGTGAATCTACAATTTCCATAGTCATGAAAATAAAGAAAACTCTTTGAATGAGAAGGTGTGTCCAAACTTTTTGTCTGTACTGTACAGCCTGAAGGGAAGGCTGTAGTTAGGAATCCCAAGGGCCAGAGCGGTTGCAATTGCTGTCTTTAACTTGTCAAAGGACTCATTAGCCTCCCTTGTTAACTGGAACGGAGAGGTTGCATTCCGGGGAATACAGTCATATAGGGGCTGCATCAGTACTGAGGCATCGGGGATCCAGGGTTGTCAGTAGGAAATGAGGCCTAAGAAGGTCTGCAATTGGTATCCGTATGTTTGAAACCGCCTTTTCCTGGAATCCGTCAAGTGTTTACTACCTTGGGCAATACAGTGTCCAAAAAAAACTACCTTGGGTAAACACAATTGGAGTTTGGTTTGAGATACTTTGCAGCCCGATTTGGCCAGGAACTGTAGGAGATAGATTGAGCAGGACAGACATTCCTAAAAGCTTGAAGCACAAAGGAGGTTGTCATCCACGTATTGTAGGAGTTCAACCTCCGGGTTGTCTGCCTGCCTCCTCCCCTTCTACTACTATTCTATTCGTACTATTCGGACAGATGCCTCTGGCTATACCGTGATGTAGGCTAATGAGGTAGGCTTCCTTGTAACTCAGTAGTTTATACACAGGTGCTCAAGGTCATAACGACATCAGAACAACGCAACACATAAAACACAGTGTATCAAAATCTTATCAATTACTGTGGGGTTCTTACTTGCGTGCCCTCAAAGGTGCCCCAACTGCTGCCGCACCCCTTCCTCAGACAGATGACAAGAGGCTACACCAGGGGACGCAGTATAGGCAAGATTACTCTGTTTTCTTACCTCATATCACGGGTAGCGATCCCGGTGTCTGGTGGTGCGCCCCTCCTATGTCTGATCTCCGGGTGTATGGGAACAGGGGGGTCGAACCTTCACTGCTCCAAATTAGATAGATAGATACGTGCATGCACAGCGAGAGAAATAACACTGACACTCTAGATAAGGTCAAAGCATAACTCTAATTTATTAGGTGGGGGCTTCACATTATATACCTTCCATATTAGTGGGAGGAATGGGCTCACATGATTGGTCTTTTAGCAAGAAGGAATGTAAACAGGAAATAAGTTTAAGGCATATGTATGATAGACTCAGAGGAATTCCTGACAGTTTCAAATCTTTGCTGCAAATATTTTTAATCATAGAATGCATACTGGGGGTTGTGATATAGAAATATTTGTAGTAGAAATCCACTCGCATCAGACTTTGTGTAAGGAAAGGTAAAACTCTCAACCGCAGTCAGACAAAGGTGTTATCATCTTGAATTCTTGCTGAGCACTCCTTCTCCTCCACAGTCTGCTCACCTTTTATTTAGTCACAGTAACAATAGAAAAGGGGCTGGCCAGTCAACCGACCACTTACTTCATGTAACAAGTATGCAGGAAGTGATGATACAGGAAGATGAGATAGTTCAGGTACATGTCAAAGGACAGGGGATTGCATCAACATGGCCGAACAGTGCAATGCACATACCCCATCCCTGTATAAGGAAGGATGAGTCATGTCCATTGTCTGATCAGCCAGGTGGCCGCCCATCCCCCATCACTGTCAGCATGGACCCCATTCAATACTGCTCAAAGTGACCAGTATCTAGTGAAGATCATTCTACTGGTTCTTATAGGTTTGAGATTATCTGCGAGACATTGCTACGGCTATTGTCAGTATATGGGACGAGTATACCGACAAGGCAGATATGCATGTCTTAAAAGCAGATATGTATCCAGAAAGGGATAGCGAAGCCGCAGCAGAGGTATAATATGTATCTCTCGTTATGCAGACTTCACTTCTCTAATGTGTATAGACATTTGAAGGGAAAAAGCCCAGTGCATTGCACTTAGTGCTCACAAACCGGCAAACGCCCCCCTATACACTGAGAACACGTCTCCAAGCCCATGAGAAGGTTTTCATACTGACGGTTTTACCACTGGTCCCGATTCAACCCAAGTACCCTCTGCCAGAGCGTTCTTCGGTTAAATCCGACACAGGGAGACAGATGACAATCTATAAAAACACACACACATCCTAAGATAAAATGTCCGCATAATAAAATTTCCACAACAGTTGTCTCTCGGACAGACACCATTTTGTAAGTGACAAGCAAGTGTCCATTATATTCCATAACACATGTTTACTTTACATGGAAGAAGGGAATAAGCTGCTCCCAGACATGCCAAACATTTGCGGACCTATTCACTTTTTTGCAGTGTAGAGGCGCGGACAGAAAACCTACGGAAGCACTCCACAGTGTTTCCGTGGGCTTCTGATCCGTGCCTCCATCCTGCATCGCACCGTATCTTCACTTGGCCGGTGCCCATATATTGTGGACCCACTATTTGCGGGCCACAATATGGGCAGGTTTGTGTGCATGAGCCCAAGGATGTGTTTATGCAGAGGTGCCCATAGACTAACAGCCAAACGTATGCCAAAACGGTACTGTTGGCATACACTTGGTAGGTATGCATTTGTATACCTTTTTATACTTCCGTTTGAATCCTTCAAAAAATTAAAAACTATGCCCGCTATCTCTATATTCACAGTCATACATGGAAAGCTGTCAATCACTGAGTAGGACTGCCAATCAGACTCCTAAGCAGATCAGACACCAGGTTCAATGTGACATGTCACCTTTAAAGGGAATCTGTCACCAGTTTTATGCTGCCCTACGTCCTAACAGCTCCAGCGCATGCCAATGAGTCCTAATATTCATCAGCGGCAGAAGAGAACCAGGAGCTCAAGAATACGAGGACTCAACGGCATACACTGGGGCTGTCCAATACAAGGTTTTAGCAACACAGCTGGGCGTTTTGCTAAGAAAATCTGTCACTAGTTTAGGCTGCCCCTGGTTAGGCCACCATTAAACTGCTGACAGATTCCCTTTAAGGCTACTTTCCCACTGGCGTTTCTGGGTCCGCTTGTGAGATCCGTTTCAAGGCTCTCACAAGCGGCCCAAAATGGATCAGTTTAGCCCCAATGCATTCTGAATAGATAAGGATCCGTTCAGAATGCATCAGTTTGCCTCTGTTCAGCCTCCATTCCACTCTGGAGGCGGACACCAAATTTCGGTGTCCTCCTGACGATGCTGAGCCAAACTGATCCGTCCTGACTTACAATGTAAGTCAATGGGGACAGATCCGTTTTCACTGAGACAATATGGTGCAATTGAAAACGGATCCGCCTCCCAATAACTTTCAGTGTAAGTCAAAACGTATCCGTTTGCATTATCATGAAACAAATAAATATATATATTCTTTTTTTCTGTTAATGGTAATGCAAATGGATCAGTTTTGAACGGATACAAGCGTTTGCATTATAGGTGCAGATCCGTCTGTGCAGATACCAGACGGATCCGCACCTAACACAGGTGTGAAAGTAGCCTAAGACATCCTTTGGAACGTTCATAAAGAATCTGACAGAAAATCCTGTAATTGAAATGGGATGGTAGAGCCCCACAGAAGTCTATGGGTACTGTACTGCAACTCTTATTGTTTTTATATGTTAGAATTACAAGAATTGTTATTGCTCACATCAATTTGAACTAAGACTAATGAAACCTCTATTACAAATATATTACGGGGTAGCCATCCACAGCTAGTATTATAAACAGGTCACCTCCATATGGAGGAGAGCGAATTACCATACATCTAATAGTATAGAGCCTGATTTTACTGCCTGATACAATGAGATATAGGGAGATGACAAGCTCTTTCAATAAAGAATGTGCCTATTTTCCTGAGTATTTGGAAGACAACGGATTATGATTGCATTCCTCGAATATCAGGGTTAGGCTAAGTTCACATACAGTGCATTTGGAAATTTTTCAAATTTTTTTCACATTTTCCCCCATCAGTCTGCACTGAATCAGTCCATCTGAATGAGAAAGTGAAAACTGAATTTTAGAAATGTTAGCAAATTTATTAAAAAGGAAAAAACTAAATTTTGCCTGTACATAAGTGTTCAGACCCTTGAAATTAAGCCCTGGGGGCATCCCATTTCTCTTGATCATCTTTGAGATGTTTCTACACTTTCATTGCAGTCCACCAGTGGTAAATTCAGTTGATTGGACATGATTTGGAAAGACATAAGGTTTTGCAGCTGACCGCATATCAGAGCCCAAACCAAGCCATAAGGCGGAAAGAAATGCCTGTAGAGCCCAGAGACAGGATTGTGTGCAGGCACAGATCTGGAGAAGGGTACAAAAAAGAATTCTGCTGCACTAAAAGTTCTCAAGAGCACAGTAACCTCCATAATGCTTTAACGGAAGAAGTTTGGAACAACCAGGACTCTTCCTAGAGCTAGCCGCCCCACCAAACTAAGTAATCAGGGGAAAAGGGCCTTAGTACCAGGCAGGGGCGTTGCTAGGTTAAAACATTCGGGGCCTGGGCCCGTGATGTTTTGTCCCAGGCCCAGAATGTGCTGCCTGCCAGCTAGATGCAATTATATTGCCCTCCTCAGGATGGCAATACAATTGAGTCTAATGCACTGGAAAAGCTGAAGGACCTGTGTTGACATCACAGGTCATGTGACCAGTAAAACAGGCAGTGGTTGAGAAGGGCTTGTGATGATGTCACCATCATGTGACCAGTGCAGGAAAGGACGGCAGTGAAGAGGAGAAGTCCTGGGAGAATAAGCTGTGGTGATGTCTGCTACATGAGGAGAGGTAAGTGAAGGGAGAGGCAGAGCAATGCTGGGAGTTGTGGTTATTTAACTGGGACTGTATGTTAGGGCTGAAGGGAGGGATGTTATTTACATGGAACTGTGTGTTGGAGGTGGCTGGGGAGGGTGTCGGGTGTAATAATTCAATAAAAAATTATTAATTATGGGCATAAAAATAATTAACCATAAAAAATAAAATTTTTATGAAATTTGTCATAAATTCTTAAAATCATGACCTGGTGAATTGTAGACAACCTAATTGATACAATTCACATCTGAGTCCGACTATTTCCTCAGATAAATAAGTTCTTTTGACGTGAGATGACGTTAATAATAAACATGTAGTTCTGTATTATACAATAATACACAGGTATTATAAAAATATGCAGATTTATTGGTTACAAAATTATAAACATATATAAGTAAAAAAAACAATGATACATGCAAATGAATATATATAGCATCGATATAAAGCATTACAAGCTTAACAATACATGTGAGTGGAAATAACTTGTCACGTTATAACCAAGCTATTATTAGGTTAGGATATCAAAGTAGGAACATAAGTTATATATATTACTTCTGTTCAGAGAAAACCTCATGATATCAGGACGGGCATGTCTAATCCTAGACATCAATATGGAATGCTAAATACATTCTGCCCCCTTCTAATCAACTATACATCACATGACTTCAAGATGGGAAAATCCATTCAAGGATATAACTTAGAAGAGATAACTGTATCCTTCCGCCCCATCCTGGACTATTTTCACACATATAACTTTGGTAAGACCATTAAGACAAATAACAGGGATCTAGGATCTTTGCTAGATCATATCTTAAATGGGAAGGATTGGAAATAAGTCTTTCCTGTGGGAATCCATCACTTAGCTTGGCGAAGAATGTTCTATCAATATACATATATATATATATATATATATATATATATATATATATATATATATATAAAAGCAATCATTTAATGCTTTGTTAAGGAAACTCATCACACGATCATATGAAGAAGCCAAAAATGCTGACCGGATGCAATTATTCACCCCAAAACCAAAAAACAGGGATGGCAGGGTGCATTTGATCACACGCTACAACAATCAATGGCAAGCATTGTATAAAATTTTGGAGAACCATTGGTTCCTGCTCACCTCTGATCGTAGATTGATTCCACACATGGATGAAAAACCGAGAATCATTGCCCGTAAAGCACCCTCACTCAAGGACAAGCTTGTCTGTAGTCATTTCCAGCGTCCCACACGGGGACTGAATAGAGGCATCAAACTCAAAGGCACACATCCCTGTGGCCAATGTAATGTTTGTCCGTACATGCTGGGAAAGGATAATTTCATAAATGGTGAGGCCAACATACGTCTAAAGCATTATATCAACTGTCGTACGAGAAACGTGGTATATGGGATTATTTGTCCATGTAGGCGAATATATGTCGGACAGACCTCACAGGAATTGCGAAAACGAATCCAGCAGCACATGTCTAACATCAATCTGGCCGCCCGGGACCGGGCTGATGAGGAGAAGACTCTTACTTCTGTGGCCTCACATTTCTTGGATCACCATGGGGGTAAGTATAATGACCTACAGGTTGTAGGCTTAGAAAAAATTTTCTCCAATATCAGGGGGACACATATGGCACAATGTTTGTTGAGGGCCGAATCCCGATGGATTTACAATCTTGACTGTTTATCCCCACAGGGTCTTAATGAGGAGCTTTTGTTCACCGGTTTTTATGGTAGATGATTTATTGTGTTTTTTTCTCACTCTTTTTTCTGTTATTCTAGATATATATGCTGTTCACACTACATGTGATTACGTGGTCCTCTACCTCGGGACTGGATTATCTTCCTTCTGCACCTTGGTTCTTCGGTTGGGGAATCTTTTGATCATCATCCACGACACTAAATTCTACTGGACCATTACGTCTTTTTTCTTAAGGACTTTCTCATTTGTCTGGACCTGTGATGACCAGTTTACTGCAATTCATGTGGTTTTACATTACTTGAACTGGATAACCCTTGGACGCTGCAACCCCGGGTATGGCTATTACCCCTGAGAGTGACCTCCTTGATCCTGTGGCCTCGATGCGGGGCGCTGCAGATTTTGGCATGGAGCCCTACATTTCTGTCTCTCTCTGTTTCTCTTCCTTTTTTTTAATTTTTTTTTTTTATTAAAATTAAAAATGGGTATTTAGACACCATTGGGTGTGACACTATGTGTTTGAATTGAGTGCACTAACTAATTGAATTTTTCATAAAATATAAATAATAAAAAAGATCAAAAAATCATATTCAAAAATATGTAAATAAAATATAAAATATAATAATAAAAAATAAATAAAAGATCAAAAAATCATATTCAAAAATATGTAAATAAAATATAAAATATAAAAAATAAATAAAAAATAAAAAATAAAAAATTAATAATAAATTCTAAAAAGTTATAAAATATAATAAAAATCATAAAACAAAAAATTAATGAAAAATTTATATAAAATAATAGTAAATCCAAAAAAATATAAAAAATAGGTGAAAATAATAAAATAAAAAATAATAAATAATAAATAGATCTAAAACAAGTAATAAATAAGCGTAATAATTATAAATAATAATGTAAGAAAAATCGTTTCAGAAATATATATATATATATTTGGGATTTTTAGCACATTAATTATCACTATTTTGACACTTCTTTTGGTGTGTTCTTGTGATTAATCTATTCTTTTTCTGATATTTTTTTATGCTTTTTTTCAGAGCAATACTTGTCTTTCATTCTTTATTTTAATTTTGTTTTTTGATTCTGATTCATTGCTTTGTATAAACTATGTGCCAAGTCTGGTGCAAAAGGTCTGCCTTTGCTCTTTTTCTTTCTCCGTTTACATCTGCAGTTCCCCTCGTCGCCGCCACATGCCGGGATCTATGTCACTTCCGACCATTGACACGCAGTGGGAACCATGCGGGCCGGCGCGTGCTGCTACTTCCGGTCTTTGGAACGCAGCGCGGGCCGGTCTGGATGGGCGCATGCGCGAACGGCACATCCGGACGCCGTTCGCTTCCCACAGCGTGTCCATACCTGCACCATGGGAGATTTCCCCCATCTGCCTCTATGTCGCTCCACGTCAATAAGGTAGTTACCGCCCCTTTGTTACATCTGGTATTCCTGCACAGGTATAGGGTATTACTTGATTATTTGATACACATATATATCTGATGATTGTCATTGGGAACCAGGCACTCCTGAGGAAGCCAGCAAGCCTGGCGATACGCGTGGGGCTTTCTTTCTGATCGCCACAGATACCCCCCATCATGCCAATACCATGATAAGTATCTATTAACTCTTATTCATTGTTGATGGATCTCATGCACTTTATATTTTGATATGTTGATGGATGTGGGGGTTCATACATGAAATTGTGGTGATTCAGATGGGCATGCGCCGTTACACGGCTTACATGGCCCGGATTTGTTGTATACAACGATTTTAAACTTTTTTATGCTGTGTCTGTTTCCTAAATAAACTTGTACATTTTGTAGATGTGCGGCTCCTGTTTCGGTATTCTTTCTTCTCTTTTGTTACATTTAATGCTTTGTTAAATTATGAGTCTAGATTCTTCTGCAGGTAGAATGAAGCCTCACAATATCCTAAGACTACGTCTCAATATGGAGATGATTAATTAATTTAATTATTTATTTATTCGCCAATCTAGATGGTATAATTTCACCCACAATTAATTAGTCTTAATAAAATGAAATATCATTTTCTGTGTCTCTTACCAAGTCCTAGTAGAAATCTCACTTCTGCTCCTAGGAAAGCTGGGTGTTCCATCATAGCACATCTCACCATGGCTTTCATCTTGATAGACCCCTCTAGAGAGCTTTACTTGTCTCCTTCTCCTCCTTATCTGTTTGTGGTTTATGATCACAAACTTATCAGTTAGACACACCTTCCTAGTTTGGAAGTTTCCAATCATTGTCGGATGGGCGTGACCATTGATAAAAATGTGACATCATAACCTTACCCAGAATGCACTTTTGCTACTGTTGTAATGTCACCTACTCATACCTAGGTGGCACTGCTGTGTAAGCTATTTGCATCATAGTATAAAGGGTTAACTTATGTAAGTCTGAATAAAACATATTCTATACATTTTGACCTTAAAAGCTTTAATTCAAAGCTATAGGGATTAATTCTGACACTTGTAGCAATTAGAGACAGACCTCTAGGCGTCTCTCTGAATGTTTCTCACACTGATTTATTAATCATAAATAACTTCAATGGCCTTGTTTTCTCACAGAGATATCAGTACCTCCTGTCATACCAAAGAGGTGAATAATTGTTACAAAACACACATCTTCACAGACACTCTTTTAGAGACAAAGATTCTCCTAATGAGAAATATATATAATATACTGGATACATGTTGTCTTCATAACATATAACAGTATAATATAATATATATTATATGTTCTACTGATTGTCTTATGCTAAGGACTAAGGCTCATTAAATGAATACATACATATTATATATTTTGCTTCATTAATAAATACCTAATTGTATAGGTAATTATCACCAGCTGCATAGAGCTTATTTTTATCTCCTGTCATAAATTTAAAAGTAGACAGGGAGGATTCTTCTCAGACTGGTACACTCATGAGAAGAATAACACTAAAGAGCAGAAACCTTTGTATGACCTTACTTTGGCCTACTCAAGACATACAAAATTGTAACTATAGTCGAGCATGGGTCTTAAAGGAAATGAACATCCATCTTGACTAAAATAATTGGATATCAATGCATTTACCTATGAAAAGGCACAACAAGGGGGTCATGTTATTTACGCCAACAAGGTAGCAGGCCTTTACCCAGGCCCAAACTCCCAGGTCCCAACACAGAGACTGACAGAGCTTCACTGTCAGAGAGGAGTAAATTCCTACCACCTGACATTGCTGACTGTAATTTATATCCCAAACTAAGACCCGGCCGGAACATGGGGAGACGCCACCCACCCTGCATTTTGGCTGCTCCCAGTAAGAGCCGGCCCGGATTGACTTTACAGCCATACTAAATAGCAAAACCATGTCAGCCAGCACTAGCTGCCGCTGACTCATGAAATGACTGGCTCTTACTTCACCGAGGCATGGAATCTCGGTGACACATACCTTCCGTCAATAACGGACCCTTGTGCCTTTCTACAGACCCTAGCTACGCCCCTGGTAACAGGTGACCAAGAACCCAATGGTCACTCTGCCTAAGCTCCAAAGATCCTGTGTGCAGTAGGGAGAAACTTCCAAAAGGTTCACCTTTCAACAAGACAATGACCCTAAGGACATAGCCAAGAGAACACATGAGTGGCTTAGGGACAACTCTGTGAATGTCCTTGAGTGGCCCAGCCAGAGCCCTGACTTAGGGCTTGTTCACACGACCGTGCTGTTTTTTGCGGTCCGCAAAAAACAGATGCCGTCCGTGTGCCTTCCGCAATTTGCAGAACGGAACAGGGGGCCCATTATAGAAATGCCTATCCTTGTCCACAAAACGGACAAGAATAGGACAGGACCTATAATTTTTGTGGGGCCACGGGACAGAGCAACAGATGCGGACAGCACACAGAGTGCTGTCCGCATCTTTTGGGGACCCATTGAAATGAATGGTTTTGTATATGGAATCAAAATACGGTTCGTATACGGAACGCAAAAAACGCTCGTGTGCATGAGCACTCAAACAAAATCGAACATGTCTGGAGACACCTGAAAATGGCTGTCCACTGATGGTCCCCTTCTAAACCAGGATCTGCAGAGTAGAATTACAGAAGATCCCCAATTCCAGGTGTAAACGTTGTGGCACCATACCCAAGAAGACTGGAGGCTGTAATCGCTGCCAAAGGTGTTTCAACTAACTCCTGAGTAAAGGGTCTGAATACTTATGTCAATGCAAGATTTTAGTTTTTCTATTTCAATAAATTAGCAACAGTTTTGAACATTCTGTCATTATGGGGTAATGGGTTCAGAATGACGGGGAAACATTCTTTTTTCAGCACAATGCCGCAACATAACAAAATGTAAAAAAAGTGAAAGGATCTGAAGACTTTCTGAATGCACTGTGTATTAATTAATTTTCTGCTGCAAATGTGATCCAAGCCTTTAACATTTGCAATAAATTATATTATTTTGCAAAGATGTGATGCACTTGGCCAGGTTCAGAAATGCAGTAACTACAGATTTAGAGAACTGGGCCATATTCTATGCACCATTTAATAATACATTGCTGTGGTAGACAACGATTCTGGAGATCAGGCTAGACAATTTAAAGGGTTTCTGTCACCAGATTTAACCCTATTAAGCTAGCTGATATTAGCGATGTGCTAATGTCAGCTAAACCTAACTAGCCTATTCCTACTTTTATCTATGCCCCTGTTACGCCAGAAATCTAACTTTTATAATATGCTAATTAGCCTTTAGGAGCAGGGGGGGACGTTGTTCCTGCTCCTAGAGGCTCCGTTCTCCCACCTTTGTCACCTCCCTTCAAGTTTTGATTGACAGGGCCAGGCAGCGCTCGCATCTGTCTGCCAGCCCTGTGCTCTGGTGAAATCTCGCGCGATTTAGCATTTGGCGAAGGCGCGGTGAGTAAAAATGCTTGCAGGCTGCCAACTTCCTCACCGCGCCTTCGCCGAATGCTGAACAGTGACACCGGGGCTCGCAACAGGGTTCAGTTGTGCTCAGTCTCGATAAGATCAAACGAATATGAGGTATGAAGATGAAAGACAGCACTCACCAGTAAAAGTCCAATTCTTACTTTATTGTTCCACATAGACACAAAGATACGGGCAGACGATAGGGGTGCAGGACGACACACAGGCACCATGAGGCGGCGGCCATTTCGCGTAGATCACGCTTTCTCGGGCCTCCTAATGTAGTGACGTCAATAAGTCACTTTTATACATTAACTCTGCCGAGACAGACTTGCGCACAAGCAGCGCTACCGGCAATACATAAGATACATAAAAACACAAACCTAACAATAAGGTGCCACAACAATGCCTATAAAAAGACACTTAAGTCATTACGGTCGTTCAGACCTAATGGGGCCGATAGCATTAGCTTTTATAATCCAACTAGCTTCTTTACGTAATAATTGAATATGTCTATCGCCCCCTGTTGGTAAAAAGGGGACTATTTCCAGACCTGAGAATGTTAAGACCCCGGGGTCGCCTCCATGTGTCTCTCTGACATGTTTAATTATCCGTGGACATCCTTTACCAGATGTCACCGAATTAAAATGTTCTCTTATTCTTTCAAATAATGGCCTAATAGTTTTACCAATATAGAAGTGACCACAGGGACACATTATCAAGTACACCAGAAACCTGCTTCGACATGTAATAAGATGATTAACCCTATGCTGCAAGCATCCGAAACATATTATCCTATGCTGAGGATTATATCTACAGAATAAACAATTCCCACATTTGCGGTTGCCCCAGGTACATATTCTTTCAACCATGTGCCTGGCCTTCTTTCTGAATATCTTCTCCTAACCAACCTATCTTTCAAGGTATGGCTGCGCCTGTACAACACCACTCAGTATGTCCGCCATCAGACATAAATCTGTTAGGTGTCCCATTTCCTTTATCCCTTTTAGGATTCTTTTTGCCAAACAACAAGTCATCCTGAGTGAATTGTGAAGCTCTTAACATTGCTTTATGAAGATCCCTCAAGGGATAACCTCTCTTTAGCAGACGTTTTGTCAGGTCAATGGCTTGGGATTTGAAATCCTCCTCCCGGCCTTTGATTCTCCTGAGTCTTATATATTGACCATACGGTACAGCTGTTTTGATATTTTGGGGGTGAAAACTGTCATAATGTAGTAACGAATTGGTCGCCATGGGTTTTCTGTACCCCTTGGTGACCAATTGATTACCTTCCACTGTTACCAGAACATCAAGGAACTCCAACTTCAGCCCCCCGAATTTATAAGTAAACCTTATTCTCATTTCATTGTATACATTAAGATAGCCAACAAACTCACTGAACTGGGGCTCTGTGCCTGACCAAATGATGAATATGTCATCTATATAACGTAAAAATAGTAGTATGTTGCGCAGATATGGGTTGCCCAAGGAATAAATATATTTATCTTTAAATCTTGCCAAGAAAACATTAGCAAAGGTACATGCTACCAGGGTCCCCATTTCCATACCATGCTTTTGTTTATACCACTGCTCCCCAAATCTAAACACATTGTTTCCCAACACAAATTGGGTGTTGGCCAGTTGGCCCTTTGGGTGTTGGCCAACTGGGAAATTTCCCTGTATGGTCTATGGCCAGTCCATTCCTGGGTGGAAAGGTCTCTATTCCCTGAATGTGGATCAGGAGTAGGTGAAGGATGCAGCTGGTAATGTTGGATGGTGGTAGCTCCCAGGCTTGGTGATGTACAGTACAGAGCAAAAGTTTGGACACCTTCTCATTCAAAGAGTTTTCTTTATTTTCATGACTATGAAAATTGTAGATTCACACTCAAGGCATCAAAACACATGTGGAATTATATGCATAACAAAAAAGTGTGAAACAACTGAAAATATGTCATATTCTAGGTTCTTCAAAGTAGCCACCTTTTGCTTTGATTGCTGCTTTTCACACTCTTGTCATTCTCTTGATGAGCTTCAAGACGTAGTCACCTGAAATGGTTTTCACTACATAGGTGTGCCCTGTCAGGTTTAATAAGTGGGATTTCTTGCCTTATAAATGGGGTTGGGACCATCAGTTGCGTTGTGGAGAAGTCAGGTGAATACACAGCTGATAGTCCTACTGAATAGACTGTTAGAATTTGTATTATGGCAAGAAAAAGGCAGCTAAGTAAAGAAAAACTAGTGGCCATCATTACTTTAAGAAATGAAGGTCAGTCAGTCCGAAAAATTGGGAAAACTTTGAAAGTGTCCCCAAGTGCAGTCACAAAAACCATCAAGCGCTACAAAGAAACTGGCTCACATGCGGACCGCCCCAGGAAAGGAAGACCAAGAGTCACCTCTGCTGCGGAGGATAAGTTCATCCGAGTCACCAGCCTCAGAAATCGCAGGTTAACAGCAGCTCAGATTAGAGACCAGGTCAATGCCACACAGAGTTCTAGCAGCAGACACATCTCTAGAACAACTGTTAAGAGATGACTGTGTGAATCAGGCCTTCATGGTAGAATATCTGCTAGGAAACCACTGCTAAGGACAGGCAACAAGCAGAAGAGACTTGTTTGGGCTAAAGAACACAAGGAATGGACATTAGACCAGTGGAAATCTGTGCTTTGGTCTGATGAGTCCAAATTTGAGATCTTTGGTTCCAACCACCGTGTCTTTGTGCGATGCAGAAAAGGTGAACGGGTGGACTCTACATGCCTGGTTCCCACCGTGAAGCATGGAGGAGGAGGTGTGATGGTGTGGGGGTGCTTTGCTGGTGACACTGTTGGGGATTTATTCAAAATTGAAGGCATACTGAACCAGCATGGCTACCACAGCATCTTGCAGCGGCATGCTATTCCATCCGGTTTGCGTTTAGTTGGGCCATCATTTATTTTTCAACAGGACAATGACCCCAAACACACCTCCAGGCTGTGTAAGGGCTATTTGACCATGGACGAGAGTGATGGGGTGCTGCGCCAGATGACCTGGTCTCCACAGTCACCAGACCTGAACCCAATCGAGATGGTTTGGGGTGAGCTGGACCGTAGAGTGAAGGCAAAAGGGTCAACAAGTGCTAAGCATCTCTGGGAACTCCTTCAAGACTGTTGGAAGACCATTTCAGGTGACTACCTCTTGAAGCTCATCAAGAGAATGCCAAGAGTGTGCAAAGAAGTAATCAAAGCAAAAGGTGGCTACTTTGAAGAACCTAGAATATGACATATTTTCAGTTGTTTCACACTTTTTTGTTATGTATATAATTCCACATGTGTTAAGTCATAGTTTTGAAGCCTTCAGTGTGAATGTACAATTTTCATAGTCATGAAAAAAAAGAAAACTCTTTGAATGAGAAGGTGTGTCCAAACTTTTGGTCTGTACATGCGGTAAGTATAGCCATGCCGGATACTCCTTGTCCCACTACTTATCTGTCTTGTGCCCTGTGGTTATGCGTTACCTCAGGGCCATAGTTGTTGGTGAGTAGAGTGTGTGAGGTGTCAGGCCCTACCCCCGCCTGCTGCGGAGAAAAGGCCTGGATTTAAGGAGTGGCATTCCTACGCTGCCCATGTGATTGTGAGGAGCATTACACCAGGCCAGGCCAGTACACCAGGAGACGTGGAGGGGGCCGTAGGAGGGCAACAACCCAGCAGCAGTACCGCTGCCACCTCCTTTGTGCAAAGAGGTACAGGAAGGGCAGTGCCAAAGCCCTGCAAAATGACCTCCAGCAGGCCACTAATATCCATGTGTCTGATTAAACAGTCAGAAACAGATTCCATGAGGGTGGTCTGAGGGCCCGATGTCCACAAATCGATGTTGTGCTTACAGCCCAACTACGTGCAGGGCGATTGGCATTTGCCAGAGAAGACCAAGATTGGCAAATTTGACATTGGCGCTGTCAAAGCAGCTTTTAATTAAAGCCTTTAAGATACACTCTGGTGCTCCGAATCAAAGTACCCCCCAGGGGTTAATATCCACGCGTGGCTGAGACTAGATGTTGACACATAGATGGTCAATGCAATCTCTAATTTATTACAGAAAGTAAGCAGTATATACATCTTCAGAAAAGGGCAGTACTTTCTGAGGCCCAGACATTATTTAATTGGCTCAAAAGGAAGAAGAGATAAGAGAGATGAGATAACACTCTAGCATCTGCGCACTGTGTACTACTTTGGAATGTGAACTAATGTAAACATCTGGTTATCGTCGCCATGTTGTAATGGCGTCTATTCTAATAATAATACTGCACACGTCATATATGACACTTCAAAGAGGTGTTCTTCTGTAGGCAGTGAGTAATATGTGTGTATCGTATTCATCCACCCAAGGGATTGGATTTGGCATCCTTTCACACTGCCCACAGCACAGTTCTCTACCCCCCCTCTTCTCCTCACAGCATTGCATAGACAGAGCTCGACTAACAGCAGAAAGGGGAGGGGGGAGGCTCCTGAAATACAAACTTCTTCTTAACAACTTAAGATTAACTAGTTACAGTCCTAGAGATACAGAAAATATAGAATAAAATTCACACATCTCCCCCCTTGAATTTGAATTCTCTCCCTAAACCTAAACATCTGTCCCAATACTCTGCCTCCTCTTCACCAGCTTCCACGACAAGCCATTCCTAGTGAACAGCCTCCCATGACACTGGATTTGAGCACGGGGAAGTCAGATGATGTTTCCCTAATTTGCGTTGACATCATATGGGGAAGACTGGAGGTCATCAGTGCTTCTGATTTGTCTGGATCAAAGTTTTCATACAATTTTTCCATATTCTTTTGAGTCATGATCAACAGTCACACAAGGGAAAACCAGTCTCAACACTTCCTTGAAATCAATGCAATTATGCTTTTCTTTGAGCTTCACTGTGCTTGTGGTCAACAACACTCAGAATGGACCATCAAACCAGGGTTTTAGGACTTTTATAACGTGTCTTTTACTACCACCCAATCTCCAGACACAAGTGGGTGGGTTCCTGGTACTTTATCAAAACCTGGAAGTGAAGCAAAAACTCGAAAAATTTACTTTAGTCAAATGCTTGTACAAAACTGATCACATAATCTGTCAGACAACCATGTTGCATCTGGAGCTGCTGTGGGAAATAAAATCCTATCCTAGGGGCTGACCCAAAAAGGACCTTATAGGGACAAAGGCCTGTCTCACGGTTAGGCGTATACCTTACTAAAAGAGGGCTACCAGCAGGCACTCTATTAAGGCTTTTTGAATCTTTAACTTTAGTGTCCCGTTCAGTTCCTTTTCCCTACTCTACTGCTGCTTTGTGGATGGTACGAAGCATGTAAGGCCTGTCCTACACCCAAAACCTTCATCATCTCCTGCATCACTTCACCTGTGAAGTGAACACCTGTGTCACTTTCAATGATCTAAGGTACCCCTAACCTGCACACAACTTCGGCCATAATCTTCTTTACTTTTTTGGGTACGGTTTTGGCCATCCTAAAAACAAGTTGTCACATATCAATACATACTCATACATGCCCACTTTGGGTAGTTGAAGGTAGTCTGCAAACGTTGAAACAGATACAAAAAGCAAGACGTGTTTCTTGGGTACCTTAACCACCGTGCCCACGTTGTTCTGGGCACAAATCATTTATCCTTGAGTATATCTGACTGTAACAGTGCTGAACCCTGGGGCGTACCATATGCTACGTACTAAATCACACATAGCAGTTTTTGTCTGGTGCATCACTCCATGGTTTGCCTGTGCCATCGTGGAGTAGAGGGACCTGGGAAGGCAAAGTTTCCCTTGGAACTGTTTTAGGCCCTTCTTATTTGTAGTCCCCCCTTTTTCCATCCACCAGTCCCTTTCCTCCTTCCCCATCTGGTTCTGTAAGGTCTTAAGAACGTTTGGGAGAAAGGAGGAGTTATTTCAGGGACCTGAACTGTGGCCCTAAGGCAGGGGTCTGCTTAGGTAATTTGGCAGCCATTTTTGCCACCTGATCTGCCGTGGCTTTCCTCTTTGCCTCCTCTGCATCTGTTTACAGTGGCCTTTCGTTGCTATCATCATCCCTCATGTTAGTGACAAGAGGGCTTCCATCAGAGACCTCACTGCTTCGCCATTTTCGATGGGTTTACCTAAAGTGATCAAGGAGTCTCTGGCTTTCCATATGGCCCATAGTCATGGGCTATCCCAAAAGCACACCTGAAATCAGTGTAAATGTTTGCTGTTTTCTCATCTGCATATCTGCAAGCCATCTTCAGAGTCTTTTAGCTCCACTTCTTGAGCAGACATGTGTGGTAGTTCACGTTTAATCACCACTGCCCAACCTGTGTAGTACCTGCCAACCTGGCCATACCTCAATCCATCCACAAAGAGCACATGATCTAGATTACCTAATGGCTGATTTACCAAATCCCACTACCTCTTGTGACATCATCTGTAAACAGTCAGGAGCCTCTTCCTTCGAATCTGGAAGAAAAGTTTAAAGTGCGGTGCCCTAACGCTTCCCGTCCCCCTTGGTCCAGAGGCAACAGGGTGGCTGGGTCCAAAGTATTACCCCTTTGGAGAGCAACATTGTCAGGCCACAAAATGGAACACTGCATTCTCAAATAACGAGCAACAAAACAATCATTTGGATTGTACAATAAATAGAGATGGAGGCAGCATGTCCGGTATAAAATGTCCCTTTATTGGGAGCCGCTACAGTGAATACACGTGCAAAAGGTAGTTACGTTTCGGCTGACCCACAGCCTTTATCAAACACGTTTGTTTGATAAAGGCTGTGGGTCAGCCGAATCGTAACTACCTTTTGCACGTGTATTCACTGTAGCGGCTCCCAATAAAGGGACATTTTATACCGGACATGCTGCCTCCATCTCTATTTATTGGACTATATATACAGGAGCCCTGATGGATCTTGGACTCCAGGCAGGCTGTTGCATTCTGGATGACCACAAGTTCTGGTGAGTGCGATTCCACAACATTTCTTCATTTGGATTGTACGTTCATGAGGATAGATGTAATATCACCATCACTTTGTGGTTCAGAACTATCTTAGAGCTTTCATCAAGCATAGCTAGTACAACTACTACAGCTCTGATGCAGAAAGGGGCACCTGTGGCCACGGGATCAAGTCTGGTTGAATAATATGCTACGGGGCGTTATTGCTGGCCATGCAGTTGGGTGAGGATAGCTGAGTCATGGCCACTCACTTCATAACAATACAATCTAAATGTAATAATCTGATTGGCCCAGTGTGGGGGAATACAAAATTACCAGCTCTAGGCATAAAAAGCATCTACCACCATCTGTGAGGCGGTAGGGACTAAAGGACAAATCAATCACAGTGGAGTGAGTAGAGGTAATGGGAACCTGAAGCCAACAAGGTGTGTGTGTGTGTTTGTGTGTGTATTGGGCACGATGTGGGTGTTAAAAACTGTAGGCTTCATTAACGGCAATGTAGGTCATGTACCATCCAATGGTGAGTGGGTTTGCTTTTCTCAGCTTCTGGGAGTACTGATACAAACATGGACCAGGGAATTTTATCACTAATGGCCAACAAAGTTCCTGGTCATTGAGGGCACCTGTAAGCTTCACAGTGTGGCATCCTGATATGAGATACCAGCATGTACTTTTGCAAGCAAATCTGTACCCAGGAGGCAACAAGAGGGCGTTAACACTGACCAGCAAATGGGCAAGCGCATCTTGGTTAGGGGCAAATCTAATATGGATGGTTTCTGTTAAAGGGGAGTGTACTACTTTCCCATCCACTTCTACCCAAAGACTGGTGTCCTTGGAGAGTAAATCAGGGGAGGCCATGTTTGCTGTGCACAACTGTCTTGGCTGCTCCAGTATCAATCAAAAACGGGACTACTTCTTTATCACCCAGAGTGAGGGATATCATTGGGCCAGACTGAATCTGCTAAAAATTTTGAAAAGTAGAGCCGATACTGGATTTCCTGTTTCCTAATCTTGATCTAACTCCTTCCCCCTCACCTGTCTTTGTGTTCTCCTTATGACAAAAAACATGGGTGTCTGTCGGGACGGACAGTGATCCGGGCATGGTCAACATAGAATACAATCCTCTCGTGTGGTGTGGATGAGGAGTACCACACACAGTACAACACTCTCTCTTCTGGGATCTGGGTCCCACCTCCCAGGACCATTATAGGATGACAGACTTACTTTTTCCTCACTTCAATTAGGCGTTTGACATCAGGGCTGAAGCAATGCCAAAGGAACACTACATATGGTTGGCACCACTAAACCACCAATGCTGCTTGATGTTACTCTGCATTTTGGCTTACAGAAGTATCCACCTTTTCCTATCGCAGAATTATTAGACTGGAAAAGAGGACTTCTCATCTTCCATGGGAGTGTCTTATAACTAGGGGATGGGCACAAGGGCTGTCGTTGTCTGTAACGTCCACCCCTATCCTCCTCCCTCCGCTCTGAGTCATCTAAGTCCACCCCTTTCAGTCGGACGCTGTGGTCCTCCTTCTGTCCGTTAGTAGTGTCCCAGCTGTCTGTGAGAACAGGGCTCTGATGTGAAGCACAACACTTAACATGTAACTTCAAACATTTAAACAAACAGATCTGACAATACAGACATGAACACACAAAGGGCCCATAAGAAACTTTTCATTGACTTCAATTTAAAAAAATGTACAGCTCAATCAACACTGTTGGCACCAATAAAAAACGAAAATCTGCCAAGGAAAATAAAATAAAATTCTCAATGCGCATATTATTTAAAAACAAATATCGTACTCCATACACTTTCACATTTTCATATACTCCTTTTCACAATCAGCTCATAACCACGCCCTTATACATAAAATATGAATTGCATACACAGCTCTGCTAAAAAAAAACATCCATCAGTTTTCACACATATTCGCCTCAACTACAACTCAAAGCCACACCCATTCACATTCCACTGAATCATTTGTCTTCCAGCCCAGCCACATAGTTTTCTTTGTTTCATCCCAAAACTTGCATCACAGACAAGCACAGCTTTCCTGGAAACAGATAGCCACACCACATCCAGAAATGCTGATGGTCTATGTCGCTGTTGTGCTGTGTTTTCCAATGTCTTCTGGTCTTCACTCTGTGATTAATCAAATCTTAGAACAAGACAATATACATGGTAAAATCATACAGTAATTTTGTTAAAAGCTGGATTCCCACATTACACTGCTTGGGAAAGAAGAAAGAAAATTATTAAACAATTCTTCGTCTTGTATGTTATTACACATATAACATCACTTACTCTGCATGATTCCCTCCCCCCTTTTCTCTTCGCCTGCCTCACTTATCTTAGGAATGTTTCTCTGTTAAGGCAGGGAAAGTGAATCAGTCCATCACAGGACGTTCAACCGTCTTAAATATTCCTCAAACTTTTACAGATACTGCACCAGACAATACTGTGTTTTCTCACACTCTGGAAAGTAGAACTACCGTACTTCAGAGATATCTAACACCTTTGTGTTCTGTGGCTCACACTAGGTACAATACTTATCCACTAACTGACCATCTTTTACTGCTCTAATTTCTAATGTTAGGGCTATGGATGTTCCCTATTTAAACACACACATATCATTAGCGTAACAAAACTTAACCAGTTCATTTCTGAACATTTAACACAAGAGCCTTTCTGATTGCAGACACTGGGGCACTTTCTTTCTTGCTAGTGCCATCAATTAACTTCCTGACACTGCTCTGTTTTCTCACTCATTAGAACCCCCCCCCCTTCCCCCCAACATCACAGGAGTTCTGATGTCCACAGTCTGTAAGCCCTAACTTCACAGATTCTTAGATTTTTTTCCCTGTTGCCAGCCAGGCGACCTGCTGTCCGGGGCCACACTTTCTCTGTAACATTCTTTTTCACATTTTAACTTTCAATTCTCCATTAATATCACATCCTATAATCTCCCTCTTCCCTCGCTACTAGCTAGGGGCTGTATTTTCTCCTTCTTCATAATACTGGGACTGGCCCCTTTCAACAACAGTATTTCAGACTGACAAACACAAAACAGAGGAGTAAAGAGGCACCTTTACTCCACAGACAAAGGATTCACCCTCCCCACTAGTTGGCTCAAATCTGACTATCACGTCTGACTAGTCAGCTGGGACTCCCCACACGTCTTCCCCCTTGGGGGGGGGGGGGGGTCAGGCGTCTCCGCACGCGTCTCCCTGGAGTCAGGTGGAGAATATCTCCGCAGTCTTCCCCCTTGGGGGGGGGTCAGACGGCTCCACACGTCTTCCTGCCAGGTCAGCCGGAGTTTACTTTGTCCCACACTTCGGCGCTACAGCGCCCCCCTTCCAAACCAGGAGGTTACTGTCCCCTCCCTTTGTCTGTGGTCTTACTGTCCATCTTCAATTCACTCCTCGGACCATACTGACACACATAAACACATATACACACCAGAGTGATCTATCAATTCAGATTATGGTTCTATGGAACCCAGGCTTGCAGCATATTAGCCGACTACTATACTTACATGGGTACCACCTCACAGCAGGCTAAGCCAACATGAAGTGACGAACTAAATGGCAGAAAGGCGGGTAAGAGTTTTCTTACCGTTCTATTAAAGCTGGCCATCTCCACTCTGCCGTTCGTCAAGTCCTGGGGCCTCTTGTGTGTCGGCTGTTGATGCTCCCTTCGCCTTGGGGCCCCACATTGGGTGCCAATTGTCAAAGCGGCTTTTAATTAAAGCCTTTAAGATACACTCTGGTGCTCCGAATCAAAGTACCTCCCAGGGGTTAATATCCACGCGTGGCTGAGAGACTAGACGCTGACACATAGATGGTCAATGCAATTTCTAATTTATTACAGAAAGTAAGCGGTATATACATCTAAAGAAAAGGTCAGTACTTTCTGAGGCCTAGGCATTATTTCATTGGCTCAAAAGGAAGAAGAGATAAGAGAGAGGAGATAACACTCTAGCCATCTGCACACTGTGTACTACTTTGGAATGTGAACTAATGTAAACATCTGGTTATCGTCGCCATGTTGTAATGGCGTCTATTCTAACAATAATACTGCACATGTCATATATGACACTTCAAAGAGGTGTTCTTCTATAGGCAGTGAGTAATATGTGTGTATCATATTCATCCACCCAAGGGATTGGATTTTGCATCCTTTCACACTGCCCACAGCACAGTTCTCTGCCCCCCTCCCTCTTCTCACAGCATTGCATAGACAGAGCTCGACTAACAGCAGAAAGGGGAGGGGGGAGGCTCCTGAAATACAAACTTCTTCTTAACAACTTAAGATTAACCAGTTACAGTCCTGGAGATACAAAAAATATAGAATAAAATTCACTAACAGCGCCCTTTGCTCTTCATGGATGAGAGCAGGTTCGCACTGAGCACATGTGACACACGAGTCTGGAGACACCATGGAGAACCTTCTGCTGCATGCAACATCCACCAGCATGACCGGTTTGGCAGTGGGTCAGTAATGGTGTGGGGGGGAAATTTTTTTGGAGGGCCGCACAGCTAGCCAGAGGTACCCTGACTGCCATTAGAAACTGGGATGAGATCCTCAGACCTATTGTGAGACTATATGCAGGTGCAGTGTGTCCTGGATTCCTTCTGATGCTTGACAATACTAGGCCTCATGTGGCTGAAGTGTGTCAGCAGTTCCTGCATGATGAAGGCATTGATGCTATGGACTTGCCTGCCTGTTGCTCAGACCTGAATCCAATCGAGCACATCTGGGGCATCATGTCTCGTTCCATCCACCAACGCCACATTGCATGACAGACTGTCCAGGAGTTAACTGATGCTTTAATCCAAGTCTGGGAGGAGAACATCTGCTGCCTCATCAGGAGCATGCCCAGGCGTTGTAGGGAGGTCATACAGGCACGTGGAGGCCACACACACTACTGAGCCTCATTTCCTTGTCTTGAGGCATTTCCACTGAAGTTGGATCAGCCTTAAATTAGATTTTCTTCTTTGATTTTGAGTATCATTCTAAATCCAGACCTCCATACGATATACATTTTTTATGTTTTATTGTTCTGAACGCATTCCACTATGTAATGAATAAAGATTTGCAACTGGAATATTTCACTCATTGAGATCTAGGATGTGGTATTTTAGTGTTCCCTTTATTTTTAGCAGTATATATCCACCTCCTATATATATATGTGTATTCTCTAACCCATCCTATACCAGTGAATGTGTAATATCAGGGATGCCCAACCTGCAGCCCTCCAGCTGTTGCAATTGCAAAACTACAACTCCCAGCATGCCTGGACAGCCTACAGCTATCGGTCTACAGCAGGGCATTGTGGGAGTTGTAGTTTTACAACAGCCTGAGGGCCGCAGGTTGGGCATCCCTGTGTAATATTACATCCCGTATATATCCACCTCCTATATATATGTATTCTCTAACCCGCCAACTGTCCACGTCTGCCCTAGTTCTAATGTACAGATCGATAGCGCTGTATGTGTAATATTATATCCCCTATATATATATATATATATGTATTCTCTACTCCCCCATACCGGTGTATGTGCAATATTATATCCAGTATATATCCACCTCCTATATATAATATATATGTATTCTCTAACCGTCCACGTCTGCCCTAGTTCTAATGTAGAGATATATAGCGGTGTATGTGTAATATTATATCCCATATACCGTACATCCACAGTTGGATACATTGACAAATAAAAAATAATAATTAAGAAAATACGAGATTTTTGTATAACTTACCAGTAAAATCTCTTTCTCGCTCTTCTTTGGGGGACACAGGAGACCTTGGTATAGCTCAGCTACTTAGGAGGCATGACACTAAGTGAAAACTGTTAAGCCCCTCCTCCAGCAGCTATACCCTCAGCCTGGAGAGGGAGACTGCCAGTTGGGTGTCCAAGTAGTGAGAAAAGGCAATGACCAACAAAGTGGAACCAACAAGTCAACTACCCAACAGGGGCAACCAAACCGTAACCTGTAAAACAAACAACGATGGGTGGGTGCTGTGTCCCCCAAGGAAGAGTGAGAAAGAGAGTTTACTGGTAAGTTATACAAAAATCTTGTTTTCTTGCCCATTTCCCTGGGGGACACAGGAGACCTTGGGACATCTGAGAGCAGTCCAAGAGGGGAGGGATCACAGCCCAAGGCGAAGCCACCGTAGGCATCAAGAAACCGCCGCCTGCAAGATCAGGCCGCCTAAAGCAGCATCCGCCGATGCATGAGTGTGCACCTTGTAGAACTTGGTAAAGGTGTGCAAGGAAGACCAAGTGGCTGCCTTGCACAATTGTTCAGCCAAAGCCAGATGTCTCTGGGCCCAAGAGGCACCGACAGCTCTGGTGAAATGAGCGGTGACACTGAAAGGCGGAACCCTGCCCTTGGCGCGGTAAGCCTCAGCAATAGCCAATTTGATGAAGCGGGCGATAGCCACCTTGGAGGCCGCCAACCCCTTGCGCAGACCCTCCGGAACCACTAAAAGAGAGTCCATGCACCGAAAGGAGCCGGTGATCTCCAAGTAAATCTTCAAGGCCCTAACAACGTCCAAGCGGTGTAGTTCCCTTTCCCGGGGGTGGGAAGGGGAGGGGCACAGAGAGGGAAGGACGATGTCCTCATTGAGATGAAAGACGGAGACCACCTTCAGAAGGAAGGAAGGGATGGGACGGAGAACAGCCTTATCTTGGTGAAAGACCTTAACGGCTCGAAGGGGGAAGCTTGGAGCGCCGAGAGCACAATATTCAGGTCCCAGGGTGGAATCGTGGAATGGTACGGAGGAACCGAGTGAGGCACTCCTTAGATGAAGGTCTTGACAGGCCCAAGAGGGGCCAGGGGACGCTGGAAGAGGATGGACAGCGTGAACACCTGACCCTTTAACGAACTTAGGTCTAGGCCGGACTGGAGGAAGGACAGAACCGTGGGGAGAGAGAAGCGGAGAGGGGGAATGCCCAGATTCTCACAGAATCCCAGATAAGACCTCCCAATAATAGATCCATGACGAGGCAGGCTTCTGGGCGCGGATCATGGTGCGAACCACATCCACGGAAAATCCCTGAGCTTCCGCCCAGAGGAGAATGCGGGTAACCTCTCGCATTGCCGCAGTGCTGCGAGTGCCCCCCTAGTGGTTTATGTACGCCACAGCCATGGCATTGTCCGATTGTACACGGACAGGATGGCCTTTTAGCAGGGGAGTCCAGTGTCGGAGCAACAGGAGGATAGCCCTCAATTCCAGGACGTTAATCGGAAGTTTGGACTCCAATCGAGACCAAGTACCCTGGACAGACCGGGAAGGAAACACCCCCCCAACCCTGCAGACTGGCGTCGGTGGTAACCACCAGCCAGTTCATTGGAAGGAAGGATTTCCCCTGGAGAGGGGTCCGCAACTCTGGAAGTTAGTTGGAAGGGTCGATCCAGAATCTCCAGTGACTTGTCCCAGGTAGAGAGGATCGCCCTTTGAAGGATGCGGGAATGGAACTGTGCAAATGGGATAGCCCTGAAGAAGGCAACCATTTGCCCCAATCCCCGCATGCTGGATCGGAAGAAGGGACAGCAGTGAAGAAGAAGATTGCGAACCGACTGGTGGAGGGCCAGACGCTTGTCCATTGGAAGACGGACCTCCGCCGCCTCCGTATCCAGCAGCATCCCCAGGAAGATCAACCGTCTGGAGGGGGTCAGGGAAGACTTGGAAAGGTTGACAAGCCAACCGAACAGCGCCTGTAATGACCGGCAACACGCACAGGGAGGAAAACAGGGAAAGCCCTGCCCAAGGGAGAGGGAAAGGTGGTGACCCCTAACTCTCCTTGCGGCTGGCACCTGACTGCCCTGACGTCCCTAGACGGGTTCCTCACCCGTGCGGCGATCACGTGCCTAAACCCTGGCTTTCCCTGAAATGAACCCTAGATAATGAACGGGCCGGTGGGATCGCTAGTCCTCACTACTGACACTAAGAGGGAAACACCAGGGAGAGGACAGACAAACACAAACACCCAGGTGGACGACAACAACAGTCCACAAAGGTCCAACAGGGATCCGGAGGGTAGCGTTCTGGATCAACTACCAGAGAATGCAGCAACACAGCTCCAGTGGGTCAGAATAGATGTCCAGGCAGGAAGCTCTATATCTGGCAACCAGAGAAGTGTGAGAGGGGAATATAAGGAGGATTGGGAGTGCTGGACAAGGAACAGCTGAGAGAAGGAGTTACGGGTCCCTGAGTGAGCCAAAAGGGTTTGCAAAGCAAACCCAGAAAGCTACAATAAGGAAACATCCCTATCTTACATAGAGCGTGCAGCCAACAGCTGCGACCTTCTGACCCCGGGTACAATGGAGTCAGGTGTGGCTCTTGACACCCTCGTGACTGTACCCCCCTCTCTACGAGGGGCCTCTGGACACTCAGGACCAGGTCTCTCAGGATGAGAGGCATGAAAAATCCGAACTAGCCTGTCGGCGTTTACCTCAGACGCAGGAACCCACATTCTTTCCTCGGGACCGTAACCTCTCCAGTGCACCAGATATTGGAGAGAGCGGCAGACCCGACGAGAATTAATAATTTTGGATATCTGAAATTCTAAATTACCATCCACGACAACAGGAGGGGGTGGCAGCGGTGACGGTTCTAGAGGTGGAACATATTTTTTGAGTAACGACTTATGAAAGACATTATGGATTTTAAAAGTCTGAGGCAACTCCAGGCGAAAAGCCACAGGGTTGATGATGGCTACAATCTTGTACGGACCAATAAACCTAGGACCCAGTTTCCAAGAGGGAACCTTCAATTTGATATTCCTAGTAGATAACCACACATAGTCATTCACTCCTAGGTCCGGACCTGGCGACCGTCTCTTATCAGCCATGCATTTGTATTTACCTCCCATATTTTTCAAGTTAGCTTGCACCTTCTGCCATACCGATGAAAGAGATGACGAAAACCATTCCTCTTCGGGAACCCCAGAAGACCCCCCCTCTTTGAAAGTACAAAATTGGGGATGAAAACCATATGCACCAAGAAATGGTGAGTTGCCAGTGGATTCCTGACGGCGATTATTTATGGCAAACTCAGCTAAGGCTAAATATGACGACCACAACTCTTGGTTTTCAGACACAAAACATCTTAGATATGTCTCCAGGTTTTGGTTGGTACGCTCAGTCTGTCCATTCGACTGAGGATGGAAAGCTGAGGAAAAGGACAAGTGAACCCCCAAACGGGAACAAAAAGCTTTCCAAAATTTAGAAATAAACTGGGTTCCCCGATCCGAAACAACATCGGAGGGGACCCCGTGAAGCTTCACGATCTCACTGACGAATACCTGAGCAAGAGTTTTAGCATTAGGTAGTGCGGGTAACGCAATGAAGTGTGCCATTTTGCTAAACCTGTCCACTACTACCAAAATAACTGTTTTACCTGCAGACAAAGGTAAGTCAGTGATAAAATCCATAGACAGATGTGTCCATGGTCTATTGGGAATGACGAGTGGTAATAGAGACCCTGCAGGTCGTGTATGTGAAACTTTTGCGCGCGCACAGGTAGAACAAGAAGACACAAAATCCAATACATCCTGACGCAACCTTGGCCACCAAAAACGACGAGACAATAGCTCCAAGGTTGCTTTACCACCCGGGTGCCCAGCAAGTGCCGAATTATGATGTTCCTTTAATAATTTGAGACGTAGGTTCAACGGTACAAACAATTTCTCTGAGGGGCAAGAGACCGGGGTGTCCCCCTGGGCCTCTAACACCTTCCCCTCCAAAGCAGAGTGTACCGCAGAGACAACCACTCCTCTTTGAAGAATGGGCACCGGATCACTCACATTACCCCCCCCCAGGGAAACAACGAGATAGTGCATCAGCCTTGGTATTCTTTGCCCCAGGACGATAGGTAATCACAAAGTTAAACCTGGTAAAAAATAGCGACCACCTAGCCTGTCTAGGGGTGAGACGCTTAGCTGATTCGAGGTACAGCAGATTTTTGTGGTCCGTAAACACAGTGACGGGGTGGACTGCCCCCTCTAAGAAGTGACGCCACTCCTCAAACGCAAGTTTAATAGCTAACAGTTCCCTATTGCCAATATCGTAGTTCTGTTCTGCTGCAGATAGTTTTTTAGAAAAGAAAGCACAAGGACGCCATTTGCCAGGAGACGGACCCTGAGACAGTACAGCCCCCACTCCCACCTCTGATGCATCGACTTCAACAATAAAAGGCTGAGAGACATCAGGATGGACTAGTACAGGTGCTGAGGTAAACCTCTCTTTTAGAGAGGAAAAAGCAACTTTAGCGGCGTCAGACCATTTAGAAAAATCAGTCCCCTTCCTAGTCATGTCAGTAAGGGGTTTTACGATCACCGAATAATTTTTAATGAATTTCCTATAGAAATTCGCGAAGCCCAAGAACCGTTGTAATGCTTTGAGGTTCTCAGGAAGATCCCAATCTAAAATTGCCTGGACCTTCCTAGGATCCATACGGAAACCTGACGCAGATAAATAATAACCTAGGAATTGTATCTCCTGAACGGCAAAAACACATGTTTCAATTTTAGCATATAATTCATTCGTCCGTAGGACCTGTAGTACTTGTCTGACATGCTCCTCATGTGTTCTCAGATCAGACGAATAAATTAAGATATCATCTAGGTATATTACCACAAACCTGCCGATTAGATGACTAAAAATGTCATTAACGAAATGTTGGAAGACGGCAGGAGCATTGGTCAGGCCGAAAGGCATAACTAGATTTTCATAATGCCCCTCAGGGGTGTTAAAAGCTGTTTTCCACTCATCCCCCTCTTTAATACGAATCAGATTGTAGGCCCCCCTAAGATCGAGTTTGGAGAACCACCTAGCACCCGCAATCTGGTTAAACAGGTCAGGAATGAGAGGAAGAGGGTATGGGTCTCGGATGGTTATCCGATTTAATTCACGAAAATCTAGGCAAGGACGCAGGCCCCCATCTTTCTTTTTAACGAAGAAAAACCCTGCAGCCACGGGTGAAGAAGAGGGTCTGATGTGTCCCTTAGCCAAACTCTCGGAGATATAATCCTTCATGGCTTGTCTCTCTGGACCTGAAAGATTATATAACCTGGTCTTGGGTAATTTTGCGCCAGGAATAAGGTTAACCGGGCAATCATAAGGACGATGAGGTGGTAACCTCTGACAACCCTTTTCAGAAAAAACGTCCTCAAAGTCCGAAACAAAAATAGGTAGGGTAGCTATGGAGGCGACTAAGCAATTGCTATTTAAGCAATTTTCTCTGCACGGCTCACTCCACTCCAATATCTCCCTGGCCTGCCAATCCACCACTGGATTGTGCGCTACCAACCAGGGAAGACCCAGCACTACCGAAGCGGGAAGCCCCTCCAGAACATAACATGAGAGCATCTCGTTATGGTGGTCCCCTACCCGAAGGTGTAAGTTATGAACAATGTGGGTGAGATTTCTCTGAGACAGAGGAGCAGAATCTATAGCAAATATGGGAATAGGTCTCTGTAGTGTACAGAGAGACAAACCCATAGTGCGGGCAAAATGGGCATCTATCAAATTTACCCCTGCTCCACTGTCTAGAAAAAAAGAAAGAAATAGTCTCTGTCTTATCACCAAAAACAATAACCGCTGGCAAGACAAATTGTGATGTACGTATGGAGGAAACGTATACCCCCCGGCTGACATCCTCCACACAGCCTGGGGTTAGTAGTTTTCCGACGTTTTTTTTGTTTCTGAGGAAAGAAGGACAGACATTAATGAAATGACCCCTCTCCCCACAAAAAAAACAAACCCCACGCCTATGGCGAACCTCAGGAGGACGGACCTGACGAGTAGTTCCTCCTAGCTGCATTGGCTCGTCTAAGTCCGTACAGACTAACTGCTGCTTGGGAGGGGTTACCAATGGCTCCGTTTTTTTCAACCTGTCCCTAAGACGTCTATCTATACGGATAGAAAGGGACATAACTGCATCAAGGGAAAAGGGGGTCTCATACAATGCAAGCGCATCCTTAACCCTTTCGGATAACCCAGAGCAGAACTGACTCCTGAGAGCAGGGTCGTTCCATTGGGTATCCGTAGCCCATCTACGGAAGTCAGAGCAATACTCCTCTACCGGCCGCTCTCCTTGTAGGAGTCTCCGTAATTTCGATTCAGCCAGTGCGACTCGGTCAGGGTCGTCATATATGAGACCCAAGGCCCCGAAAAACTCATCCACTGACCGAAACGCCTGAGAATCAGTAGGTAAAGAGAACGCCCAGGACTGCGGGTCCCCCTGCAGCAGGGAAATAACAACCCCCACCCGCTGTTCTTCATTACCGGAGGAGTAAGGGCGCAGCTTCAAGTATAATTTACAGGCCTCACGGAAAATCAAAAACTTGTCCCTTCCCCCAGAAAATCTGTCAGGGAGAGGGACCTTGGGTTCCGCAACAACCTGGTTACCAGTAGCAACCGCTGGACTTGCGGTCTGTTGTAATTGCTGCTGTTGCTGGAGGACCGACGCCTTCAATCCTGCCACCTCCAAAGACAGGCCATGAGATTGTTCGGACAGAGCAGCAATTTGATCCATACTGGATTCTAAGTAGGTAAAAAAATAAAATATATATATATATATATATATTTTTACCTACACAAAAATAAGGGCCAGATATAATGTAATGACCGGCAACACGCACAGGGAGGAAAACAGGGAAAGCCCTGCCCAAGGGAGAGAGAAAGGTGGTGACCCCTAACTCTCCTTGCGGCTGGCACCTGACTGCCCTGACGTCCCTAGACGGGTTCCTCACCCGTGCGGCGATCACGTGCCTAAACCCTGGCTTTCCCTGAAATGAACCCTAGATAATGAACGGGCCGGTGGGATCGCTAGTCCTCACCACTGACACTAAGAGGGAAACACCAGGGAGAGGACAGACAAACACAGACAAACACAAACACCCAGGTGGATGACAACAACTGTCCACAAAGGTCCAACAGGGATCCGGAGGGTAGCGTTCTGGATCAACTACCAGAGAATGCAGCAACACAGCTCCAGTGGGTCAGAATAGATGTCCAGGCAGGAAGCTCTATATCTGGCAACCAGAGAAGTGTGAGAGGGGAATATAAGGAGGATTGGGAGTGCTGGACAAGGAACAGCTGAGAGAAGGAGCTACGGATCCCTGAGTGAGCCAAAAGGGTTTGCAAAGCAAACCCAGAAAGCTACAATAAGGAAACATCCCTATCTTACATAGAGCGTGCAGCCAACAGCTGCGACCTTCTGACCTCGGGTACAACGGAGTCAGGCGTGGCTCTTGACACCCTCGTGACAGCGCCAGGACGTCGTCCAAGTAAGGCAGCAGAAAGATACCCCTGGAGTGGAGCAAGGCCAGGACAGGGGCTAGGACCTTGGTGAACACCCGAGGAGCCGTCACGAGATCGAAGGGAAGTGGAGGTAGGCATCCTGAATGTCGATTGACGACATAAAATCCCCCTTCTCCAGGGAAGCCAGCGCGGATCGAAGGGACTCCATCCAGAATCGCCGAAGGAGGAGGAAACGGTTTAGCCGTTTGAGGGCTAAGATCGGCCGCACCCAGCCCTCTTTTTTGGGGACCATGAAGAGGTTCGAGTAGAACCCTTTGAATCTGTGCGCCTGAGGCATGGGCGCAATGACTCCCTTGTCCAGAAGGGTGTGAATAGCTACGGAGTAGGCGGCCGCACACTCAGGGTCCCGCGAAAGACGGGACCGAAAGAAACGATCCGGAGGGAGGGAGGTAATCTCGATTTTGTATCCGGAGGATACAATTTCAAGCACCCAGGCATCGGAGACATGAGCCCGCCAGATGTCCCTAAAAAGGAGGAGGCGTCCCCCCACCCAGGTGGGTGGGGGCGCACCTTTAGGCGGAGGACTGCTTGGCCATGGAGGGGCGGGCAGCGTGTGACCTGCGCCAGGTGGGCTGTGCCTGAAAAAAGGGCTTCTTGCGCCTATCTTGGGAGGGGCCAGAGGAGGGACCGGCTGCGGATCGAGGCCCGGAGGACATGTGGGAGGACCAAAAATGAGATGGACCAGAGCGGCCTCGAGAGGCGCCCTTGGTTCTGGACTGGGGAAGATGGGTGCTCTTTCCACCCGTGGCTTCTGAAATAATCTCATCTAAACGGGTCCCAAATAAACGGGAGCCCGTGAATGGCAGCCCAGTAAGAGAACGCTTGGAGGCGGCATCCGCCGCCCAAACCTTCAGCCAAAGCTCCCTCCTGACGGAAACAGCTATGGCAGACGAGCAGGCTATGAGGGCACCCGCATCAAGAGAAGCCTCGCAGATGAATTTTCCTGCCTGAACCATCAGTTGAGCTAAGGATCGGAGGTCCTGAATGGGGACGTCCGACCCCAATTCCTGTTCAAGCTGCGAGCCCCATTCGGAGACCACTTTCCCCGCCGAGGCGGAGGCAAAGACTAGTCTGAGGGCTGACCCCGAGGCAGCAAAGATGGCTTTAGAGAGGGACTCCATTCGATGGTCCTCGGTGGACTGAAGTGAGGAGCCGTCTGCTACAGGAATGGCCATGCTCTTAGACAGGTGGGCCACGGGAGGGTCAACCTTAGGCAGGGACGCCCACGTGGCAACACAATCAGCTGGAAATAGGTAACATATATCCAGCTTTTTGAGAGAGGTAAAGCGGGTGTCAGGGTGAGCCCAAGCCTTAGAGACCACAGAAGAGAAGTCGGCATGGAGAGGAAAAACTTTGAACGCCTGTTTGGGGCGGAGAAACGACACGCCGGGCCTGGTTAGTGCTGGGAGGGTAATCGTGTATCTTAAAGGTATCACGAATGTTAGCGATGAGGTGACCCACTGAGAAGGCTAGTTTGGACGGCAGTGCCGAGTCCATGTCCCAATCCGAATCCGCCAGTTCTCCCTCAGAGGACGTGTCCTGTGGGGAGGAGAGGCCCGACTAAGTCCGCACGCGTGGCGGAGAGAGAGACGCATCTGAGGAGGATGCGCACTCTGCCCTGGAGCGCTTCTGAGAGTGCCGGGCCCGGGGGAACCAGAGGGGGCGACAAAAGCGGTAGACCCGGAGGGTGCGACAGGGGGGGTGGCAGCCTGAGGGGTAGGCAGTTTGTCTACAAGGCAGCCTACTATGTGGGTGAGACTTTCCACGGCCTGGGACAGGGAGCTAGCCCAGTCAGGCGGACAAGAGGGAACGGGGGGCGGCACGGCGGTTGGCGGACCCTGCATTGGGGCCTGGCATGCAGAGCAATGCGGATCAGATTGCCCACGTGGAAAGGGTTCTCTACAGGCCGTACAAGCATGGTACCAGGGCTTAGAGGCCCTTGTGGGATCTGACATGTTGGTTATGACGGGGTAAATATATACCAGGAAAAGAGGGCCTATACCCAGGCTAGGGCAACTGGCGCTAGAAGGGGGTTAACAGTCCTACCAGGAGAGCCTCAGGAAGCGAGGAGCAGCAGCAGGTGTGTAGCTCTGGACGACTGGAGGCCCCCAGAAGTGAAGGAGGCAGCAGTGGTGGCCAGCAGGTTCCTTGTGCTCAGAGTTAGAGCTGCGGTGGGTAGCAGAGCGGCAGGAAGAGTGCGAAGCGCGGGAAGATAGGCCCCGTCCCCCCGCTGATGCTGCTGGAAAGTGCAGCGCACGCCCCAGCCAAGTAAACACCTGAGGTGCCGCACTGGCGACCCCCGCCTATGGAAGCACCGGACCTGGTGCCCGTACCGATGATAGGGGAAGAAAGTCCCGGCGGAGCTGAGGGAAGGGGCGCTCGACCACCGCCCATTTCGAGCGCCCAGGCGTGACAGAAGTGACTGCGGGGAGCCTGTAAGGACCGCAGACGCGGTCCTGGATGCCAGCCGGGAGGAGTAAAAGCGCTGGTGCCAGATCCCAGAGTTAAGTGCCCGGAGCACAAGAAGTGGGGGTACACATTAGCTGGGAGGACTGAGGAATAAAAAGGAGAGGGAACCCCGCAGGCCCCTAGAATTAAACACCCCGTGTTCGCAGACCCCAAATAGCAGTGAGGGGGAAGGGGGTAGACATGGAGCAGCCACCTCTCACCGTCTTGCTGTCTTCACCCTCGGTCCATTCCAGCAGGGTCACCCCTTCAGATACTGGCACCATAGTGGCAGGACGCTGGAAGAGGGACTTGGCGTGCGGGCAACCCTTACGCTGGCGGGATGCAGGGGAGCTAGGCTGCCCTGGTCCATCTTGCCTTTTGTGGGGGAGGCAGCAGTGCGGGTGACCGGCTCTGGCGCAACTCGACCCCGGGAGAAACAGAGAGGTCCAGGCGTCTCTGTTGTCCCTGAAGAAAGGGAAATCAAAATTAAATCAAAATAAAAAATAAAAGTAAAAAAAACACTAAGCAAAAAACTGTCAGTCTCTCTCTCCAGGCTGAGGGTATAGCTGCTGGAGGAGGGGCTTAACAGTTTTCACTTAGTGTCACGCCTCCTAGGGAGCTGAGCTATACCAAGGTCTCCTGTGTCCCCCAAGGAAATGGGCTTTAAATTAAAAATAATTTCGATTATTATTTTTGCAAAGTTACCCAACCCTGTAAAAAACCCATTCCCCGAAGTTAACCACCCCCCGTGGGTGGACTGGTAGGACCGGCGGAATTTTAATGAGCCCAAGTAATAAACTTAATGAAACACTTAAACCTCCCCTATAAAGGAGGGAATCACCTCTAGCCCATTGTGTTTTTTCTGTCCTCCGGACAGGTGGACTAAGCGGTGATTCCCCCCTTTTTTGCTTTAGGGGGGATTTTTTTTTCAGTTTGTCAGACGGCTGTTCCTCCGTTTTATTATGTATCTGGGTCGGCAGCTTACCTGCTGCCGGTGCAGCGCTGCGTTGGTTGGCATCCTCGCGGCGGCTGGGCGCCACCATCTTCCGGAAGTGACGTTGGAGCCTCTGACATCACTTCCGGAGTTTTCGTCAGATGCGATTTCACGTTCTGTTGCGATTGTTTTCAATATATTGAGCGATTTCTTCATCCTGTAGGAGGATTTATGGTGTTTCTTCTTGGGGGGGGGGGGGGGTGAAATTTTTATTTCTAATCTGAGTTTCTCCTCTGGGGGCGGGGGCTCGATTCTGGGCCCACCCCCTCCTATATTTAAGGAAGCATTGTGCGCCAGGTCGTTCTCTGGCTGCACATGCTTTTTAAGCTAGCTCCCAGAGTCCTATAAGCTGGTGTTCCTCCACTTATAGGTGCCTTATTTCTGGTCCTCATTTTACCTTTCTCCTGACACATCTGTTGGTTGGTTACAAATGTTTTACTTGTCCTTTTTTCCCCGCAGGGATGTCTTCTCCACGGGATTCGGATGGCAGAAAGGCGGGTTCCAAGCAGAAACATTTATCGTGCTATGATTGTAGCGCGCTTTTGGAGGATAGCTGTCCCTATTCTAGGTGTGACGGCTGCTGTCCGAGGGTCCAGCCTTCCACTGAACAGGATGCAGGATATGTATCAGTTGGTGAAGACCTATGTTGATGGATCCATCAAAGGGGTTATAGCCCTGCTGGATGAGAGGCTTCCTACTCAGACTCTGATGGAGTCTTCGGCTCCAGTAGAGAGACCTTCGGTGGTCTCCTTGGGTTCCTCCTCTGATGATGCTTCTTTCCTCCTGATAAGACGCAAAAGTTACTTAAGTCCATCTGGTCAGGGGACCATGATGTTGACCCGGGGGAGCCCTCTGATCCCGCTAGTCGGGCACTTCGTGTCTTTAAAGCGGATGAGACCCTCCTCTCTGTCATGCGCACAGAGTGGAAGAAACCCAAAAAAGGTCCGGTTCTAACCAAAAGATTCAGAACCATGTTTCCGATGGCTAAACCCTTGGTGGAATCGTGGGTTTCCATTCCCAAGGTGGACATGGCTATTGCCAAATTGTCCAAGCGCACTCTGGTTCCTGCGAACGATGGGTCGAGTCTGCAGGATCCACTTGACAGGAGAGCAGAGTGCACTCTAAGGAGAGGTTATACGGCAGCTGCAGCTTCCGTGTCTACGGCCATCGCTGCTACAGTAGTTTCTACCTTCCTCTGGTCTCGGTTAAACCAAATCCAGATGGATGTGGATCAGGTGTCCCAGGACGATATTCTGGCGGCTTTCAAGACTGTCAACTTGGTGATGGATTTCCTGTCTGATACAGCGCAACAACAGCTGAAGTTGGCGGCCAAAACCATGGCCCTGGTGTCAGCGGCCCGCAGGCCTTTGTGACTTAAGCCTTGGGTCGCTGACAATTCCTTTAAATATAATTTATGTAGCCTTCCCTTTGAGCCCAACCGTTTGTTCGGCTCAGAGTTGGATAAGATCATGGAAGGCCTGTCAGATAAAAAGGGGAAGAGTCTTCCCCAACAGTACTTTCGGGGGCGGGACAGACAAAACCGTGATGGTAGGTCTGACCAGCAGTCAAGATCCCAGAGGGACTAGGGAGCGCAGCGAAGAGGTTCGAGGCGCTCTCGTGAAGGAGCCAAGGATAAAAAATCCACCTCCTGACTATGGGCCTCCTCGAGGCTCCTGGATGACTCCCGTTACTCCTGCCGTCCTGCCAGACGACTTCCCCACTCCTCTGCCTCATCTTCCCATTCTGGAGGCTTACATTCAGGATTACATCCACAAGGGGGCTCTGGAGGAGGTTCCGGCAGGGGAACCAGTGTTTCTGGTTCCCAAGGCGTCAGGGGATCTTCGAATGATTATCGATTTGAGATTCTTCAATCGATACTTAAGGAAAATTTGATTTTTTGTACTCACCGTAAAATCCTTTTCTCGTAGTAGGCATTGGGGGACACAGCACCATGGGTATATGTCCAACTACCACTAGAAGGCGACACTAGACATAAAAAAGTGTTAGCTCCTCCCCATTGGGCTATACCTTCTCCACAGGCACTAGACAGATCAGTTTGTACCAAAAGCAGTAGGAGAGAGAAGAAAGGCAAGGAACCAACAACTCCCGTACCGAGAAAGATCAAGAGACCAGCCCGGAGAAGCGGAAGTAAAAAACATAGGGTGGGATCTGTGTCCCCCAATGCCTACTACGAGAAAAGGATTTTACAGTGAGTACAAAAAAATAAAATTTTCTTGTGCATGGCATTGGGGGACACAGCACCATGGGACGTCCCAAAGCAGTCCCCGAGGGTGGGAAAAGAACAGCCATGCCACCTGTTGGGCATACAGGTGCTGGAAACCACGTGACCCAACAGGAGAAAAGCACAGAATAGGTAAGAAGCCTCATACAAGGGAGAAACCTAAGGAAACCACAGTGAAGACCACCAGCACCCCAGGACAAAGGCCCTGGAAAACAACACAAATGCAAGAAGAAGGCAAAGGGGAACCCCCCGCTCAGCTGAAGGCTGGAGAGAAAGTAGGACAGCACCGTGTATTGACGCTACCTAACATTCTAATTGTCTCAGGCGAAAGCACAAACACCCTGAGGCCAACCTCTGATAGGCCAGGGGAGCAAGAGAACATGGAATCACTGTCATGGAACCATGAACCAGACGTACAACAAGAGATAAGTGGAAAATAAGAAGGTTTTATTGAAGAGCAAGCCGTAAGCAAAGTCCAAACGGATGGCTAAACCGAAGCAGGGTCTTGCGGAGACAGAGGTCAGGAACCAGAAGGGTAGTCAGACGAAGCCAGGAACAGGAACCAACGGGGTAGTCAGACGAAGCCGGAATCAGGAACCAACGGGGTAGTCAGACGAAGCCGGAATCAGGAACCAACGGGGTAGTCAGACGAGGCCAGGATCAGGAACCAGAAGCAGCAGCAGTCTTGGAAGCATGTGAACACAGGAGGACCAAGCAAGGAACTGAAGCCACAGACCTCCTATATATATGAGCTAGGCATCCAGCTCCTCCCAGTGGGAAGGAGGAGCCGCAGGGTGGGAGGCTACAAGAAAACCCAGAAACCAAGATGGCCGCCAGCACATGTCAAACGAAGGGAACAGCAAGGAGGTAAGACCATGACAGTACCTCCCCCTCAAGGGCCCCTCCTCCGCGGAGTAAGGAACGGTTTCTGAGGGAAGCGTGCGTGGAAGGCTCGGAGCAAGACAGGAGCATGGACATCTGCGGAGGGAACCCAGGAACGCTCCTCTGGACCATAACCACGCCAATGGACCAAAAACTGCACCCGGCCGCGGACCAGGCGTGAGTCCAGGATATTGCTCACCTCATACTCCTCACGATTGCCCACTTGGACCGGACGAGGCCGAGGAATCGAGGAAGTGAAACGATTACACACCAGTGGCTTCAACAGGGAGACATGAAACACGTTGGAGATCCGCATGCCAGGAGGAAGCGCAAGGGCATAGGCTACCGGGTTTACCCTGCGAAGCACTCGGAAGGGACCAACAAAGCGAGGCGCCAGCTTGGGAGTGGGCACTCGAAGGTTGAGGTTGCGGGTGGACAACCATACGCGGTCTCCGACCTGGTAGGAAGGAGCGGGCGCTCGTCTGCGATCAGCCTGGAGTTTCTGGCGCTGCGCAGAGACCTCAAGGGACCTCTGGATCTGTACCCAAGAAGCACGTAGGACGGAAAGGTGATCCTCCACAGCCGGAATATCCTGGGGAGAGAATACCTCCGGTAACACGGCAGGTTGGAACCCATAATTGGCCATGAAGGGAGACGTCCCAGAGGAAGAGTTCACCGCCGTGTTCCTGGCAAACTCAGCCCAAGGCAGGAGGTCAACCCAATTGTCTTGGTGATCGGAGACATAGCAACGAAGGAATTGCTCCAAGGCCTGATTGGATCGTTCTGCGGCCCCATTGGACTGAGGGTGGTAGGCCGAGGAGAAAGAGAGATGAATCCCCAACTGGGAGCAAAAGGCGCGCCAGAACCTGGACACAAACTGACTCCCCCGATCCGACACAATCTCCTTGGGCAAACCGTGCAACCGGAAGACCTCCCTGGCAAAAATCGAGGCCAACTCTTGTGCAGAGGGTAACTTCTTGAGAGGAACACAGTGGCACATTTTGGAAAACCGATCCACAATCATGAGAATGACCGTATGGCCTCGGGATGCAGGGAGGTCCACAATGAAATCCATCCCCAGGTGTGACCATGGACGCTCCCCGGTGGCTATGGGTTGCAAAAGGCCCAACGGAAGGTGCCGAGGGGACTTACTCTGGGCACAAACGGAGCATGCCGCTACATATGCGGCGATGTCGGAACGTAGAGAAGGCCACCAGAACAGACGTGAAACCGCCCAGGACAGCTGATTCTTTCCAGGGTGCCCCGCGGCCTTGGAGTTATGGTAGGTTCGCAACAACCGAGTGCGCAACTCCTCAGGCACAAAACATCTGCCGTTGGGTCTCCCAGAGGGAGCACCAGATTGAGCCGCCAAAATCTGCTCACCCAGAGGAGAAGTCAGGCTGGTGCGAATAGCGGCCAGGATCTGATTCGGGGGTATGACCGTAGTCGGAATCGACTCCTCCCCGGACAGCTCGGAGTACTGCCGTGATAAGGCATCCGCTCTGATGTTCTTGGAGCCGGGTAGGTAGGAGACCACGTAATTAAAACGTGACAAGAACAGAGCCCATCTGGCCTGACGTGGTGTCAATCTCTTGGCCTCAGAGAGGTAGGTCAGATTCTTGTGGTCCGTCAGGATGAGAACCGGAACCACCGAGCCCTCGAGCAAGTGCCTCCATTCTTTAAGGGCCTGCACGATGGCCAATAACTCCCTGTCACCAATCTGATAGTTGCACTCCGCGGAAGACAGTTTCCGGGAGTAAAACCCACAAGGAAGCAGAGGACCCTCTGGTGTTCTACGCTGAGACAGGAGGGCGCCTACTCCCGTCTCAGACGCGTCCACCTCGAGGACAAAAGGCAACCCAGGGTTGGGATGCGACAGAATCGGAGCCGACACAAAGGCGGACTTTAGAGCCTCAAAAGCTCGGATGGCCTCGAGCGGCCAGACCTGAGGATTACTGCCCTTCCTGGTCAGATCCGTGAGAGGCTTGGCTAGCATGGAAAAGTCCCTGATGAACTTCCGATAATAATTGGCGAAGCCCAAAAAGCGCTGCAGGGCACGAAGCCCACTGGGCTGGGGCCACTGTAAGACAGCCGAAACCTTCTCAGGATCCATGGAGAACCCCTCAGCGGAAATGATGTAACCTAAGAAGGTTACCTGGGATCGGTGAAATTCGCATTTCTCAAGCTTACCGAACAGCTTGTTCTCTCGTAAGCGTTGCAACACTCGTCTGACATCCAGAATGTGGGCCTCCATGGATGCAGAATATACCAAGATGTCATCCAAATAGACCACCACACACTGCTGCAACAGGTCACGGAAAACATCGTTGATGAATTCCTGGAAGACTGCGGGCGCATTGCACAACCCAAAGGGCATAACCAAGGATTCATAATGACCGGTCCTGGTGTTAAACGCGGTCTTCCACTCATCGCCCGCCTTGATCCTTACCAGGTTATATGCCGCCCTCAGGTCGAGTTTGGTAAAGACCGTGGCCCCTTTGAGGCGATCGAACAGCTCGGAAATCAAGGGTATCGGGTAAGCGTTCTTGATCGTGATGCGATTGAGACCCCTGTAATCGATGCAAGGCCTCAACTCGCCGCCCTTCTTTTTCACAAAGAAAAATCCAGCCCCTGCCGGGGACGAGGATTTGCGAATGTGTCCGCGTGAAAGCGCCTCCCTCACGTACTCCTCCATGGCCTCATTCTCCGCTACCGACAGTGGATAGACTTTGCCACGAGGAGGAACGGCACCGGATTGTAACTCTATGGCACAATCGTATGGGCGGTGCGGAGGTAGGGCAACCGCGCGCACCTTATCGAATACATCCCGGTACTCTTCGTATTCAGGAGGCAACAGAGAGTCCGAGGAAGTACACAGCAACTTGACAGGCCCATGGATGCAACTAGCCCCACACTGCGGTGACCACGAGAGGATCTCGACCGATCTCCAATCGAAAGTCGGATTATGCTTCTGGAGCCAGGGGTACCCCAAGACCACCGAGTAGTGTGGAGACGAAATAACCTGGAGACAGACCGACTCTCTGTGAACGGCACCAATGGCTATCCCCACTGGAAGGGTCTCATGAGTCACGTGTGGCGGCAGAAGGGGTCTGCCGTCTATCGCCTCAAGAGCCAGTGGGGAACCTCGAGGCTGCAGAGGAATGGAATTGGCGGCAACGAACACTCTATCAATGAACAAACCACCAGCACCAGAGTCCACCAACGCCTGGGTCGTCACCGAGCCCCCGACCCAGGAGAGGACAACCGTGATCAGTGGTTTGTCAACACGGGAAACCGGGGACGAGGAGACTCCACCCAAGATCTGCCCCCGACAGGACCTCAGGTGCGAGCGTTCTCCCGGACGGTTCGGACATGCCAACCGAAAATGCCCACCGAGACCACAGTACATGCATCGGCCCTCGCGTCTCCGGAGTACCCTCTCCCCCTCAGACAGGCGAGCAAACCCCCGCTGCATGGGTTCACCCCCAGACAAGTCATCCCCAGGAGGCGTGGGAGGAGAGGGAGGCACGGGTGGGACAGCAAACGTAGGCGCCAATCTGTTAGGAGACCTCCGCAGGCTCTCCTTAAAGGAAGGTCTCTCCCTGAGTCTGGTGTCAATCAAAATCAGGAAAGAAATAAGAGACTCGAGCTCCACTGGTAGGTCCTTAGCTGCAACCTCATCCTTCAAGGCATCCGAGAGACCATGAGAGAAAGCAGCGACCAGAGCCTCATTATTCCAGCCCACCTCTGCTGCCAGGGTACGAAACTCAATGGCGTATTCAGCTACGGATCGTGAACCCTGTCTGATGGACATAAGGAGCTTCGCAGCAGAGGCAGCACGAGCCGGCACATCGAATACCTTCCGAAGAGAAGCAACAAAACCGGAAAACTCGGCAACCACCGGATTGTTGTTCTCCCATAAAGGGCTGGCCCAGGCCAAGGCCTTGTCCGAGAGCAGCGAGATCAAGAAGCCCACCCTTGATCTCTCAGTAGGAAAGGCATGTGGCAGCAACTCGAAGTAAATGCCCACCTGGTTAAGGAAACCTCGGCACTGAGTTGGCTCTCCCCCAAAGCGCTGTGGAAGGGGGGCAGAACCGGTCATACCCTGAAACACCACAGGCGCAGCAACAGGTGTCAGGGTAGACTCTGGCGCAACAACCGGAGCGGCAGTAGGAGCGGGCCCAGGAGCGACAACCGACCCATCGGCAACGGAAGCTAAATGAGCCGTGCGTTCAAGCAGGGTTTGCAACGCCACAGCGAACCGACCCAACAGGTGATCCTGCTGATCAAGTCTGGCAACCAGCGTAGGTAGCGAGGGTGGCCCTGTACCGTCAGAATTCATGGCTTGGTCCTAATGTCATGGAACCATGAACCAGACGTACAACAAGAGATAAGTGGAAAATAAGAAGGTTTTATTGAAGAGCAAGCCGTAAGCAAAGTCCGAACGGATGGCTAAACCGAAGCAGGGTCTTGCGGAGACAGAGGTCAGGAACCAGAAGGGTAGTCAGACGAAGCCAGGAACAGGAACCAACGGGGTAGTCAGACGAAGCCGGAATCAGGAACCAACGGGGTAGTCAGACGAAGCCGGAATCAGGAACCAACGGGGTAGTCAGACGAGGCCAGGATCAGGAACCAGAAGCAGCAGCAGTCTTGGAAGCATGTGAACACAGGAGGACCAAGCAAGGAACTGAAGCCACAGACCTCCTATATATATGAGCTAGGCATCCAGCTCCTCCCAGTGGGAAGGAGGAGCCGCAGGGTGGGAGGCTACAAGAAAACCCAGAAACCAAGATGGCCGCCAGCACATGTCAAACGAAGGGAACAGCAAGGAGGTAAGACCATGACATGTAGTCACCCTTGATTGGAATATATGGTTTAAATTCTGACACAAATGGTTAATAAATATTGCACACTGCAGTTGCAACACTATTTCTTTGTAAAATGATCCAAAAACTACTGTGAATATCCTCTTGCAGTTGCTAGGAAACCAGATGCTTTATCCTCCTCTTCTCCGGCTCTTGGTCTTCACCACATCTCAGCTGGTTTGGGCCATGGCTCTGTAGCTTTGAATTCACTGTGGTGCTGGGTTGCTAAGGCAACCAGTACCCAAAGATGACATCAAGCCACCTGGTCTGTTTTTAAAGGGGAATCACCCTGCCTTGTCTGGTGTTTGAGATTTATCCTACCCTGGTCCTTGTTTCTGTGTTTCTACTGCATTTCTTTCTGAGAATGAACATGGTCCTAACTTCGGCCTTCTTCCTGACTACACTCTTGCATTGTCCTGTAGATTATCTGCCTGGTACCTGTAGCTCTACATCTGGTTCAGACCTTTGGCTTCGCGCTTAACTACACTTGCATCTTGTCCTTTTGGCCTGTCACTTTTCTCAACCCCATCCTGGTGATGACTCATGATTTCATTCCTGACAACCTTCTGGGGGTTCTTAATGGAACAAAGTCCAGGACCAGGGCATCATAGATATTGGGAGATCAAATGTAATTCTTTATGTCTCACCCACTGGCTAGTGAATATATATATATATATATATACACACACACATATATTTCCATACATTACACCCAACCACTCTTCCCTTGCAGAAGTAATCCTTCAGATAAATAAGGAATGTATCTTAATATATTGTTCTATATGTCAAACATTAGCACATCTTCTACTAGTTGATTAACCAAAGATTACAGATTTTCTGTGGACACAAATTACAACAGTGACATCTGCTGTCCTTTGACAAAAATGCAGCAATATATTACTGAAGTGTAACAACTCCTTAATAAAGTGACTTGAATTGCTCAATTTGCAAGTAGGCATATTCTGATGATAAAGAATATGTGCTTGTCAGGTGGAAAGAGATTATGAAAAGAATACCACTGCAGTGTAGTATCTTCATAGATATATAAGTGGGAATTCGGTAACTCCATAAACACCATTTGTAACTCCATAAACAGCCTTTTGCCATGAATTGCTGTAGATGCAGTTATTGGCTATGCATTTTTTTTTTAAGGTGATTCACGTGATTGGCGACGTGCCACACTACCTATGTGCGATACAGTCTAAAGGGGTTGTCTCATAAAGACAATCCCTGACCATATGTCCCACTAAAGAAACACTCCATTCCATAAAAAAAAATCAGCCCAATAAATCACAAACCAGTAGTCTAATAAAATAACTGCATTGTATTTATCATTCAAGCAGTCCTTATTGTTACCATAACTTTTCAAATCTTCCCATTGGGAGCCATGTTTGAACTTTTTTCTTACTTCTGATGTGCCTCCCTTGTATCCTGATGACAAATAACACTGCCCTTACAATATAATATTTGCCAACACGCCTGGCTGTGGTGTACTAGCGGCATCCTGGAAAGGATACAGGTGTGCAGTCTGCAGGAACTGGATCACGCAGGCAGGTGGAGACCCCCAGCTGCTACAGAAACAAAATACAGGAGGACACTATAGTGTCATGAATTGCAGCAAAAGGTCATACCCCCCAACTTTTGAAAAGCATAAAGAGGGACAATTCCTCTAACTCCACCCAAAACATAACTATACACACCCAATATTAGTAATTATTCCCCCTTTATGCCACACACACTAATTATGCCCACACTGTGCGCTTCACAGTAGTAGTGCCTACACTGTGCCCCTTCACAATAGTTATACCCAGATGTGCCCCTTCACAATAGTTATGCCCACATGTGCCCCCTTCACAATTGTTATACCCAGATGTGCCCCCTTCACAGTAGTTATGCCCAGATGTGCCCCCTTCACAATAGTTATGCCCAGATGTGCTCCCTTCACAGTAGTTATGCCCAGATGTGCCCTCTTCACAATAGTTATGCCCACATGTGCTCCTTTACAATAGTTATACCCACATGTTCCCCTTCATAATAGTTATGCCCAGATATGCCCCTTTCACAGTAGTTATGCCCAGATATGTGCCCCCTTTATAGTAGTTAAGCTCAGATATGCCCCTTCACAATATTTATGCCCAGATATGTGCCCCCTCACAGTGGCATAACTGCAACTGACTGGGCTTACAGCAAATTTTTTAAACCCTGCCCCCCCAGCAACTTCTTCGCAACTATTGATGCAGAGACAGCTGAGAGTGGGACTTACCTCAACCGCAGTAGCGTAACTAGAGTTCTATGGCCCCAGGGCAAACTTTGCATCAGGCCCCACCTCCTGCCCCTATCAAAACCTCCCTCCTCCCCGCTGGCCCTTTCTGTGAAATCGATCGTTACATCCCTGGTCTCTGGTAATAATAATATTACCTATAGCGCCCACAGTAATATCCCTAAAGTGCCTTCAGTAGTTTCCTTCCACTGCCCCCAGTAATGTCCTTCCTCTGCCACAGTATAGTCTCCCATTGCCCCAGTTATGTCCCTCACTGTCCACAGTAATGTCCCTCACTGCCCCCAGTAATGTCCCCCACTGCCCCCAGTAATGTCCTTCCACTGCCACAGTGATGTCTCCCATTGCCCCAGTAATGTCCCTCACTGTCCACAGTAATGTCTCTCACTGCCCCCAGTAATGTCCCCCACTGGCCCCAGTAATGTCCTTCCACTGCCACAGTGATGTCTCCCATTGCCCCAGTAATATCCCTCACTGTCCGCAGTAATGTCCCTCACTGCACCCAGTAATGTCCCCCACTGCCACAGTAATGTCCCCCATAGCCCCAATAATGTCCTTTACTGCCTGCAGTAATATCCCTCACTGCCCCATTAATATCGCTCATTGCCCCCAGTAATGTCCCTCCTTGCCCCCAGTAATATCCCTCATTGCCCCCAGCAATGTCCCTCACTGCCCCAAGTAATATCCCTTACTGCCCCCACTAATGTCCCCCACTGCCCCCAGCATGGGGGTCACTAGGTTAAAACATTCGGGGTCTGGGCCCCAGATGTTTTGTCCCAGGCCCTGAATGTACTGCCTGCTAATGAAAAAAAAAAGCGTGACTACTAATCAGGGACGCACTGCAGGAGCTGAAGGAACTGTGATGACATCACAGTCAGGTAATCTGTGCTAGAGGCAGAGCTCAGTGGTGGAGAAGGACCGATGATGTCACCGTCATGTGATAAGTGCGGGAGGGGGCGGAGCTAAGCTGTGAAGAGGAGAACTAGTGGAGACTGTGATGGCTTCTGTGACTGAGGAGAGGTAAGTGAAGGGATGGATACAGTGTGAGAGCCAGAGGAATGCTGGGAGTTGTAGTCCTGCTCTATTACACCACCTCCCTGCTTGGTTGAGAGAGTGATGTTATTTACAAGGGACTGTATGTTAGGGCTGAAGGGAGGGGTGTTATTTACATGTGAACTGTATATTGAAGGGGCTGAAGGGAAGGGAGTGATATTTTTTACATGGGACTGTATGTTGGAGGGGCTGAAGGGCGGGGAGTGATGTTATTTACATGGGACTGTATCTTGAAGGAGGATGTTATTTAGGTCATGTGACAGGAGTTTAAAGGGGTTCTGCAGTTTTTTGAAACTGATGATCTATCCTCACGATAGATCATCAGCATCTGATCGGCGGGGGTCCGACACCCGGGACCGCTGCCGATCAGCTGTTTGAGAAGGCAGAAGCGCTGGCAGTAGTGGGGCTAAGCTCCATTCAAATGAACAGAGCTTAGCTCCGCCCAGGCCATTGATATTAGTCGTGACATCACTGGGCCTGCGGTAAACAGTGAGAAGGCCGCTGTGCTACTGCCAGCGCCGCTGCCTTCTCAAACAGCTGATCGGCAGGGGTTCCGGGTGTCGGACCATCGCCGATCAGATGCTGATGATCTATCTAGAGGATAGATCATCAGTTTAAAAAAACTGCGGAACCCCTTTAAGTAGTGTCCATATATAACCAATTATAACCAAATTGCAGTCTATGTGGCTGTTCACATGGCTGGTTTTTTTTTGCAGTTTTTTTTTTTAAGATCTAGTAAATAACGGCCAACAAAAAATGTCCTATTTTTGGCCGTAAAATCAATAGGGCCATTTTTAAAAGCCATCTAGACAGGAGGGTGCCCGTTTAACAGCTGATAAAAACAGGTAAAGTGGGGATAAATGATATTTCAGGAATTAAAATAATTTTAAAAATACTCACCTCATCCAAAGGACAGGGACACAGACTCCTCTTTGGATGCAGAAGGACCTGCGCTCCCAGCGTGATGACATCACACGATCACATCAGGTTCTGCTGCATCCAGTGAGGAGCGAGTGTCCCCGCGCGTGAAAGTGGATGAGGTATGTTTTATTTTTTTGCAGTTAAAAAAAAATGCTGTGGGCAATATTAATGCTGGAGGCCATTATGAGAGACATTATTAATGCTGGGGCAGTGGCGCGCCCGGGGGGAACGGTGCGCCCCGGGTGCCGGCTCTGGCGGGGGTGCCAGCAGGCCCAGAAGCAATGAGCGCTTCCATCAATACAGATGGAAGCGCTCATTGCTGAAGCGCTGACACCCGTGACCCAGTCCCACATACTGCGGCAGGGCAGGGAGAGGAGCGCATAGTTCCCTGCCCCACCGCCGATCACCGCAATAGGCTTCAGGCCTAGTAGGCCTGAAGCCTATGCGGTAGTGAAATCCGGGACTCAGCAGCACAGTGTCGGGACTCTGCAAGCAAGTGCAGGTAAGTATTTAGCTTTTAGGGTTTCTTTCTTTTTTCTTTTATGTGGCAACTTTGGGGGACATGAGGGGGCCGGGGTGGACAGAGGACATGTGGAGGCAAACTTTTATTTTATTTTATATTATAATGTGGCAACTTTAGGGGACATGAGGGGGCCAGGGTGCACACAGGACAGAGGACGTGTGGGGGCAAACTTTTATTTTATAATTTGGCAATTTTGGGGGACATGAGGGGGGTGTACACAGGAGGACGTGGGGGGAATATGGTGGATACTGTGTGACACAGTGGGGGGGGGGGCAATTTATTATGGGAGGGATGGCAATGTGGGGGACACTGCAGTGTGGGGGGCAGTGTGGGGGACATTACTGTGTGGGGGGCAGCGTGGGGGACACTACTGTGTAGGGGGCAGCGTGGGGGGACACTACTGTGTGGGGGAAATTACTGTGTGGGGGCAGCGTGGGGGGACACTACTGTGTGGGGGGACTACTGTGTGGGGGGCAGTATAAGGGAAATTACTGTGTGGGGGACACTACTGTGTGGGGGGCAGGGTGAGGGGACACTACTGTGTGGGGGCAGTGTAAGGGAAATTACTGTGTGGGGGACACTACTGTCTGGGGGCAGCGTGGGGGACACTACTGTGTGGGGGGCAGCGTGGCGGGACGCTACTGTGTGGGGGGACTACTGTGTGGGGGAAATTACTGTGTGGGGGACACTACGGTGTGGGGGGGGCAGCATGGGGGACACTACTGTGTGAGGGGACTACTGTGTGGGGGCAGTGTGGGGGAAATTACTGCGTGGGGGACACTACTGTGTGGGGGGCAGCGTGGGGGACACTACTGTGTGGGGGGCAGCGTAGGAGGACACTACTGTGTGGGGGGACTACTGTGTGGGGGAAATTACTGTGTGGGGAACACTACTGTGTGGGGGGCAGCATGGTGAACACTACTGTGTGGGGGCAGCGTGGGGGGACACTACTGTGTGGGGGGCAGCGTGGGGGGACACTACTGTGTGGGGGGCAGTGTGGGGAAAATTACTGCGTGGGGGCAGCGTGGGGGACACTACTGTGTGGGACAGTGTGGGGGGACTACTGTGTGGGGGATACTACTGTGTGGGGGCAGCGTGGGGGACACTACTGTGTGGGGGACACTACTGTGTGGAAGGCAGCATGGGGGACACTACTGTGTGGGGGGCAGCATGGGGGACACTACTGTGTGGAGGGCAGCATGGGGGACACTACTGTGTGGGGGGCAACGTGGGGGACACTACTGTGTGGGGGGCAGCGTGGGGGACACTACTATGTGGGGGGCAGCATGGGGGACACTACTGTGTGGTGAACACTACTGTGTGGGGGGGCAGCATGGGGGCCTTGCTATTAAGGAGGCACTGTAGGGGCCATTCTATTATTTCTGGGGACACTATACAGGGATTATTACCTGGAGCACAATATAAGGTGTTATTATTACTGGGGGAACTCTAGGGGACATTATAGCTGCTGTGGACACTACAGGAACATTTGGGGTAATTTATCAAACTGGTGTAAAGTAGAACTGGCTTAGTTGCCCATAGCAACCAATCAGATTCCACCTTTCATATTTGACAGCTCTTTTGGAAATCCAGTTCTAATTTTCACCAGTTTCATAAAGGACTCCAATTATGTCTATTAGGGTCACTATCTTTTCAGCAGTATAGTACCTTGGGGCATTGGGGGGATCAATGGGCACAGTTTGGGGGGTGACAGCAGGATGACACTGTGGGGACACCAGGATGGGGAGGTTGATGGAAAAATTTAGAAATGTAACAAGTCTGTGTTACAAACTCTGTAGAGACAAAATGCGGCTGAAAGAATTTGTCATGGTGGTCTAACGGAGGAGAAGAGGAAAAAGAAGGTCTACATGACAGGAGATGTCCCTGGATGTAAGAGGTATGTGGTCAAGTATTGGGGGGGGGGGGGTGCCAGAGAAATGACCAGACACCCTGGGCACGCCACTGTGCTGGGGGCCAATATTTTGGTGTTGTTTACAATTGGGGCCATTATTGGGGGTTGGGATAAGCCAATGAAATTCATCCATTTTTAAACAGCTAGATGACGAGAAAATGGACACACAAAGGGTTAGAAAATGGGTATGAAGTGCGTCTGCTTCTAAACGCCTATTTTTTTTCTTTTTTGACACGGAAGGTGTACAGCATGGATGTCAAACTCATGGCCCTCCAGCATTCCCTGATAGCTGTAGGATGCCCAGGCATGATGGGAGTTGTAGTTTTGCAACAGCTGGAGGGCCACGAGTTTGACATCCCTGGTGTACAGGAAACAAGACAATGCAAAATGAATATATGACTCACTGGATCCGAAACTAAGGAACAAAAGGGAGACCCCTGCATAAGACCTGGCACTGTCCCTGACTGCTCAGCCTATGCGAACACCCCAATGGTGGATGATCGCATATCCTCGTACCTCGACTATATAACACCTGAACACCCTACAATAGTGAGGGGACACGGCCACCGGCTCCCTACACTAGACACGGAGGGAGTCAGGGTCACCTGGGATCCAGCAAACAGAAAATCACAAATGATTGTACAACACTTATCTTGTAGAAGACTGGGACATAGGATCAGCATGCACACACACTCCAGGAAGCTGTATAAACCGCACACTAATGCATTATGGGGAGGAATTTAAAGGGATGCAATCAGTCCAACTACAAGACAGCTGAGAGAGGCTAACGAGATGAGGAACTGAAAACCAAAACAAAGAAAACTCAAGGAGGAGGTTCTGAATGGCATCTGTCAGAGCTTCTCAGATGTCTGGTTGTGACATTTTTTTTCACATTCGTGTGCATGTAGCCTTACATGGAACTGTATGATGGAGGCGGTTGGGGAGGGAGTGATGTTTTTTACATGGGACTGTGTGTTGGATGAGGCTGAAGGGAGGGAGTGGTGTTTTGTACATGGGACTGTATGTTGGAGAGGCTGAAGACAGGGGATTGATGTTATTTACATGGGACTGTATGTTGGAGGAGAGATGGTGTGATGTTATTTACATGGTTCTGTATGGTGGAGGGGGGGGGGAAATTATGTTATTGGGTCTGTATTTGGAATATCTGGTGCATTATAATTTCTGAGGGCACTACAAGGAGGATTATAACTATAGGGGTCACTGCAGGGGGGCATTATAAATACAGAGGACATTATTGGGGTCCTGATTGCTACAGGGGGCACTATAGGAGTGTTTATACATCGGGCTGGAGGGAGCTTTATTACCACTTGGGGAACAATAGGGGGGCCTTATATCTACTGGGAGCTGTGTGAGGGCATTATTAATACTGGATAGCTCTTCTACTAATGGGGGCACTCTTGGGGAGCATTATCACGATTGGGAACACTGTAGGGGGCAGTACAGTGTCGGACTGGGGTGCCTAGGGAGGCCCACCGTACAGCTACATTCAAATATTACCTGCTCATACAGCAGCAAGATGCTACCAGATGATTGATTATGAGGGTCCCTGCAGCAACTTTGAGAAGGTAGGTCCTGGGGCGAAGAGGACACTGGCTAGCTTTCCTCTATACCTTGAAGTCATCTCAGCTATCTGATCGTGGCTATATAATAAACTGGGGAGTTTCTTTAATAATCTATCAAGTTTTGTCTATGAACATAGGCTGGTTGAGGTGCTGAACATTGTCAGAGCTTCTCAGATGTCTGGTTGTGACAGTACCCCTCCCTCTACGAGTGGACTCCGGACACTCAGAGCCCACCTTCTCAGGATGGGACCTATGGAAAGCCCTGATGAGACAAGTGGCCTTAATGTCCGTCACTGGGACCCACATCCTCTCCTCAGGACCATAACCCTCCCAATGAACGAGGTACTGGAGAGAACCGCGGACAACACGAGAATCCACAATCCTAGAGACCTGAAATTCAAGATTCCCATCAACCATAATCGGAGGAGGAGGCAAAGGCAAGGGTACAATGGGTTGAACATAAGGTTTTAATAAGGACTTATGAAAAACATTATGGATCTTCCAAGTCTGAGGAAGATCAAGACGGTAGGCAACAGGATTGATGACAGACAGGATTTTGTAAGGCCCAATAAACTTAGGACCCAACTTCCAGGAGGGAACCTTCAATTTGATATTCTTGGTAGACAACCACACCAGATCACCAACATTCAGGTCCGGACCAAGCACACGTCTCTTATCTCTTACATGCTTATATCTCTCACTCATGCTCTTTAGATTATCCTGAATCTTTTGCCAAATAGATGACAAAGACGAGGAGAATCTGTCCTCATCAGGTAAACCAGAAGACCGCTCTCCCGAGAAAGTCCCAAACTGCGGATGAAACCCATATGCACCAAAAAATGGTGACTTATCAGAGGACTCCCGACGACGGTTATTTAAAGCAAACTCAGCAAGGGACAAAAAAGAACACCAATCCTCCTGATTCTCCGCCACAAAACAGCGCAGATATGTCTCCAGATTCTGATTGACGCGCTCTGTCTGGCCATTCGACTGCGGGTGGAAAGCAGAAGAGAATGACAACCGAACCCCCAAGCGAGAACAGAAAGCCTTCCAGAATCTGGAAACAAACTGCGTGCCCCTATCAGAGACTATGTCTGAAGGAATACCATGCAATTTGACAATGTGATCAATAAATGCCTGAGCCAGCGTCTTAGCATTGGGCAAACCAGGAAAAGGGATGAAATGCACCATTTTGCTAAAACGGTCCACCACCACCAGAATCACAGTCTTCCCCGAGGAACGAGGCAGGTCCATTATGAAGTCCATGGACAGATGTGTCCAAGGACGGGAAGGAATGGGTAAGGGAAGGAGAGGACCTGATGGCCGTGAATGAGGGACTTTGGCACGAGCGCAAGTCTCGCAGGCTGCCACAAAACCCTCAACCGACTTACGAAGCGCATGCCACCAGAATCTCTGAGCGATGAGATCCACTGTGGCTCTTGCCCCCGGGTGCCCAGCAAGGACCGTATCTTGGTGTTCCTTAAAAATCTTGTGTCTTAAAGCGAGAGGCACAAACAACCTCCCAGGAGGACAAAGATCAGGAGCCTCTGACTGGGCTGTCTGCACCTCTGCCTCCAATTCAGGAAAAAGAGCAGAGACCACCACACCTTCAGCCAAAATGGGACCCGGGTCTTCAAAATTCCCACCTCCAGGAAAACAACGTTACAGGGCATCTGCCTTCACATTCTTAACCCCAGGACGGAACGTGACAACAAAATTAAACCTTGAAAAGAACAAAGACCATCTGGCCTGTCTCGGGTTCAGACGCTTGGCTGACTCCAAGTAGGCCAGATTTTTATGGTCAGTAAATACGGTAATAGGGTGTCTGGCTCCCTCTAGCCAATGGCGCCATTCCTCAAAAGCCAACTTGATGGCCAACAATTCCCTATCTCCCACATCGTAATTTCTCTCTGCGGAGGAGAGTTTCTTCGAGAAAAAGGCACACAGTCGCCATTTGGCAGGAGAGGAACCCTGAGACAAGATCGCACCCACACCCACCTCAGAAGCATCAACCTCAACTATGAAGGGTAGAGAAATATCAGGTTGTACCAAGATGGGAGCGGAAGCAAAACTGTCCTTCATATTAGAAAAGGCCTTACCCGCCTCTACCGACCAGGAAGAAAAATCTACCCCCTTTCTGGTCATATCAGTGAGTGGTTTAACAATAGAGGAATAATTCAAAATAAACTTCCTGTATTAATTGGCAAAGCCCCAAAAACGCATCAGCGCCTTTTGATTCTCAGGAAGCTCCCACTCAAGCACAGCGCGGACCTTCTCGGGGTCCATGCGAAAACCAGAAGCGGAGGGAAGAAACCCCAGGAATTGAATTTCTGGAACCGCAAACACACATTTTTCCAGTTTCGCGTATAATTTATTCTCCCGCAGGATGAGCAAGACCTGACGTAAGTGTTCCTTATGAGTTTTGATATCAGGAGAAAAAATCAAAATGTCATCCAAATACACTAATACAAATTTTCCCATTAAATGATAAAAAATGCTGTTCACGAAATGCTGAAAAACGGCTGGGGAATTCATCAAACCAAAAGGCATAACCAAATTCTCAAAATGGCCCTCAGGGGTATTGAAGGCCGTCTTCCATTCGTCTCCTTCTCTGACCCTGACCAGGTTGTATGCCCCTCTTAGATCTAATTTGGAAAAAACTTTAGCCCCAGCAATCTGGTTAAACAGGTCTGGGATCAGAGGAAGCGGATAAGGGTCATGAATAGTGATACAGTTCAGCTCCCTGAAATCCAGACAAGGTCTTAAAGAACCATCTTTTTTCTTAACAAAGAAAAAACCAGCGGCAACAGGTGACTTCGAGGGTCGTATGTGTCCTTTTCTCAGACTCTCAGAGATATAAGCACGCATAGCGACCCTTTCAGGTTGGGAAAGATTGTATAAACGAGATTTAGGCAGCTTGGTGCCTGGGATGAGATTTATAGGGCAATCGTACTCCCTGTGCGGGGGCAAATCCTGAACTCCACTCTCAGAGAAGACATCTGAAAATTCAGAGAGAAAAGGTGGTACAGTCTTAGTAGAAACCTCAGAAACAGATGTCGTGAGGCAATTCTCTCTGCAAAAGTCACTCCAACCATTTATTTGCCTCGCTTGCCAATCAATGGCGCCATTCCTCAAAAGCCAACTTGATGGCCAACAATTCCCTATATCCCACATCGTAATTTCTCTCTGCGGAGGAGAGTTTCTTCGAGAAAAAGGCACACAGTCGCCATTTGGCAGGAGAGGAACCCTGAGACAAGATCGCACCCACACCCACCTCAGAAGCATCAACCTCAACTATGAAGGGTAGAGAAATATCAGGTTGTACCAAGATGGGAGCGGAAGCAAAACTCTCCTTCATATTAGAAAAGGCCTTACCCGCCTCTACCGACCAGGAAGAAAAATCTACCCCCTTTCTGGTCATATCAGTGAGTGGTTTAACAATAGAGGAATAATTCAAAATAAACTTCCTGTATTAATTGGCAAAGCCCCAAAAACGCATCAGCGCCTTTTGATTCTCAGGAAGCTCCCACTCAAGCACAGCGCGGACCTTCTCGGGGTCCATGCGAAAACCAGAAGCGGAGGGAAGAAACCCCAGGAATTGAATTTCTGGAACCGCAAACACACATTTTTCCAGTTTCGCGTATAATTTATTCTCCCGCAGGATGAGCAAGACCTGACGTAAGTGTTCCTTATGAGTTTTGATATCAGGAGAAAAAATCAAAATGTCATCCAAATACACTAATACAAATTTTCCCATTAAATGATAAAAAATGCTGTTCACGAAATGCTGAAAAACGGCTGGGGAATTCATCAAACCAAAAGGCATAACCAAATTCTCAAAATGGCCCTCAGGGGTATTGAAGGCCGTCTTCCATTCGTCTCCTTCTCTGACCCTGACCAGGTTGTATGCCCCTCTTAGATCTAATTTGGAAAAAACTTTAGCCCCAGCAATCTGGTTAAACAGGTCTGGGATCAGAGGAAGCGGATAAGGGTCATGAATAGTGATACAGTTCAGCTCCCTGAAATCCAGACAAGGTCTTAAAGAACCATCTTTTTTCTTAACAAAGAAAAAACCAGCGGCAACATGTGACTTCGAGGGTCGTATGTGTCCTTTTCTCAGACTCTCAGAGATATAAGCACGCATAGCGACCCTTTCAGGTTGGGAAAGATTGTATAAACGAGATTTAGGCAGCTTGGTGCCTGGGATGAGATTTATAGGGCAATCGTACTCCCTGTGCGGGGGCAAATCCTGAACTCCACTCTCAGAGAAGACATCTGAAAATTCAGAGAGAAAAGGTGGTACAGTCTTAGTAGAAACCTCAGAAACAGATGTCGTGAGGCAATTCTCTCTGCAAAAGTCACTCCAACCATTTATTTGCCTCGCTTGCCAATCAATGGTGGGGTTATGTTTAGTGAGCCAGGGTAGCCCCAACACAAGAGGAGTAGGTAATCCGCTAAGGACGAAACATGACACATCCTCAACATGAGCATCACTCACAAATAAACGAATATTGTGAACTATGCCCTTTAATGATTTCTGAGAAAGTGGAGCGGAATCAATAGCAAAAACAGGAATATCCTTTCCCAAAGTGCATACCTGGAAACCATGAGTTATCGCAAAATGATTATCAATGAGATTGACAGCTGCTCCACTATCTACAAAAATCTCACAAAAAAATGTTCTTGCTCTCTAGCGCCACCCTGGCAGGACAAAACAGGAACTACAAGCAAACGGAAAACCTTCAATTTCCGCCTCAAGCCTGCCAATAGTAACAGATGGAACATTTTTTAAAGATTTTTTTCCTTTTTGTTTCTTTATTACTCCCAGAAAACTGCCTGAATCTCCTAGAGGGACAAACATTTGCCAAATGATTTATACCTCCACAACAAAAGCAAACCTTCCCATGCAGGCTGAATCTTCTATTGTCAGAGGCAATCAACCCCAGCTGCATGGGCTCCTGCTCAGAAGGGGCTGACAGCAACTGAGACCCCTGCGCACAGAATGAGACCTCTGCACCGTCCTGGGACTGAGTATGACAGGAAGGAGAGATCTCTCCTCTCTCTCTAAGACGCCTGTCAATACGAACGGCCTGAGACATAGCAGTGTCCAAGAAGATAGGCCTCTCATGAAAGGCAAATGCATCTTTCAATCCCTGGCAGACCATGGCAAAATTGACTTCGGAGTGCAGCATCATTCCAACCAGTATCAACTGCCCATCTCCGAAATTCTGAGCAGTATATCTCTGCGGATTGTTTACCCTGGCATAACAGACGTAGTCTAGACTCAGCCAAAGCAACACGATCCGGATCATCATATATCTGACCCAGGGCTAGAAAGAATTCATCCACTGAACTGATCGGCCGTGCCCCCACCTGGCAGCGAAAAGGCCCACGACTGAGCGTTACCCCTGAGAAGTGATATAATGATCCCCACCCTCCGTTCCTCATCACCAGAGGAATGGGGAAGAAGGCGGAAATGGAGTTTGCTAGCCTCTCTGAAACGCACAAAATTCTCACTACCCCCAGAGAACGTATCCGGGAGCGAGATCTTAGGCTCAGAACAAACTCCATGAACGCAAGCTGAACCAGTCACTAGAAACTGAGAAAGAGTCTTACGGATATCAGCTATCTCCAATGAAAGACCCTGGAAGCGCTCAGTCAAAAGTGAAACCGGATCCATGCTTGAGACGGTTTTGGCGGTTTATAATGTCACGGAAGGTGTACAGGAAACAAGACAATGCAAAATCAATATATGACTCACTGGATCCGAAACTAAGGAACAAAAGGGAGACCCCTGCATAAGACCTGGCACTGTCCCTGACTGCTCAGCCTATGCGAACACCCCAATGGTGGATGATCGCATATCCTCGTACCTCGACTATATAACACCTGAACACCCTACAATAGTGAGGGGACACGGCCACCGGCTCCCTACACTAGACACGGAGGGAGTCAGGGTCACCTGGGATCCAGCAAACAGAAAATCACAAATGAATGTACAACACTTATCTTGTAGAAGACTGGGACATAGGATCAGCATGCACACACACTCCAGGAAGCTGTATAAACCGCACACTAATGCATTATGGGGAGGAATTTAAAGGGATGCAATCAGTCCAACTACAAGACAGCTGAGAGAGGCTAACGAGATGAGGAACTGAAAACCAAAACAAAGAAAACTCAAGGAGGAGGTTCTGAATGGCATCTGTCAGAGCTTCTCAGATGTCTGGTTGTGACATTTTTTTTCACATTCGTGTGCATGTAGCCTTACATGGAACTGTATGATGGAGGCGGTTGGGGAGGGAGTGATGTTTTTTACATGGGACTGTGTGTTGGATGAGGCTGAAGGGAGGGAGTGGTGTTTTGTACATGGGACTGTATGTTGGAGAGGCTGAAGACAGGGATTGATGTTATTTACATGGGACTGTATGTTGGAGGAGAGATGGTGTGATGTTATTTACATGGTTCTGTATGGTGGAGGGGGGGGGGAAATTATGTTATTGGGTCTGTATTTGGAATATCTGGTGCATTATAATTTCTGAGGGCACTACAAGGAGGATTATAACTATAGGGGTCACTGCAGGGGGGCATTATAAATACAGAGGACATTATTGGGGTCCTGATTGCTACAGGGGGCACTATAGGAGTGTTTATACATCGGGCTGGAGGGAGCTTTATTACCACTTGGGGAACAATAGGGGGGCCTTATATCTACTGGGAGCTGTGTGAGGGCATTATTAATACTGGATAGCTCTTCTACTAATGGGGGCACTCTTGGGGAGCATTATCACGATTGGGAACACTGTAGGGGGCAGTACAGTGTCGGACTGGGGTGCCTAGGGAGGCCCACCGTACAGCTACATTCAAATATTACCTGCTCATACAGCAGCAAGATGCTACCAGATGATTGATTATGAGGGTCCCTGCAGCAACTTTGAGAAGGTAGGTCCTGGGGCGAAGAGGACACTGGCTAGCTTTCCTCTATACCTTGAAGTCATCTCAGCTATCTGATCGTGGCTATATAATAAACTGGGGAGTTTCTTTAATAATCTATCAAGTTTTGTCTATGAACATAGGCTGGTTGAGGTGCTGAACATTGAATATATGTATGTAGAGCAGTAAGTCTACTGTGTTCTGTGCCACTTGTGCAGGGGGTGGGAGACTAGGGGCCACTTATGCAGGGGGTGGGAGACTAGGGGCCACTTGTGCAGGGGGTGGTAGACTAGGGGCTCACCTTGCTCAGGGGCCCATCGGGGATTAACCTGTACCCCTGTGGGCCAGTCCGAGCCTGGGGCAGTATTTCTAATGAGTGCATTCTAGAAGGGAATTACTATTGGTGGAACTTCGAGGAGCACTATTACTATGGGGGAACTATTTGTACGGCAGTAATTGTTTTTCAGGGTAGTATTTGGGGGTATTGGTGGCAACAGTGAGCAGCAGGATAACACTGTTGGGCTCCAGGTTGTTGGGGGATGATAATAGAAATGTGAGGAAGCTAAGATGTCTGTGTGTCATACCCTGCAGAGACGAGGGCTGACTGAGAGAAGTTGTTCTGACCTAATGTAGAAGATAATGACAGAGAAGATCAGTACAGACGCCACTTGGGAGGCTCTGGATGTGAGAGGTATGTACTGCTGTATACTCCTGTATGTTTGATAGTGTCTATGCAGCAAGTAAAGCAAGTAAAATGTCTTTAGTGCTAGTGCGCGCAGGAGGAGTTGACTGGGGCCATATGCATTGGGGCTTGGGCCCCAGATCTTTTGAGACCCTAGCAATGCCCCTGGCTGGCCCCATGTAACGGGGCCCGGCACTGTCATTGTACTTCATGCCGGGCTGTCTAACATGTGGTCTGTTCAGGATCTATCAAGCGGGTGGGAGGAGCCTGACCGTTGTTAGTGAGGTTCTGCCCACCCGAGTCATATATAAATACTACTAGTAGTGCCGGGCTCCGTTATATGTGAATGCAGCAAACCCCCACCCCCGCTGGTCCCAGTCGCATGGATCATGGTGATCATTACGCCCCTGCTCAGCCATTCTGAGACCGCGGGACAGCCACCGAAATCCAGAACTGTCCTGTTGAATCCAAGATGGTTGTGGAGGTATGAAAGGGAAGTACTCGATTTACACAGCCCAACGGAGCAAGTGATTATTCACAAAAAATGTCTACTTCTCAGTGGAGGTGAAGAAATGGCTGCTGCTATCGTTCATCCCCATACAGATTTATTGTTTCTGGAGGACAGATAGCTATTTATACCTCACGATCTGCTGCCCAAACAAATGATTTAGGTGTCCGCATGAAAGACTGTTTAACCTGAGGAACAAGCGTTTTACTCGTTCATCGGGTCTTTTACATCATCTTTACACAGACAGATTATAGGAGATTAGAGGAGAAGGAGCGTTGATATGAATGTTCATACCCAACAATCTGTCCAACAATCGGGCAGTGTAAATCCAAGTATAGTGTAAGAAGGCACAAGGAATCATCGTGGACGACAGATACGTGTCACCGAGGTTCCTGGCCTCGGTCGAGTAAGAGACGTTTTTTATGTGTCAGCAGCAGTTGCTGTTTGACACCTTGATACTTAGTATGGCTATAACAGCTGATCTGGGATGGCTCTTACTGGGAGTAGTCAAAGTGCTGAGAGGGGGACTACTCCCCATGTTCCAGGCTGGGTTTTGCCAGGCATAAAATCCAGCCAGCACTGCCAGGTGGGGAGGATTACCTCCATCTGACAGTGGAGCTCAGGAGGTCTGTGTGCTCTGATCTGGGTGCTGTGTTGCGATCCACGGCTTGAGCCGGGCTGGAGGGCTCAGACCCCTGTAAGGGCGAACAGGCCGCCTAACGCCTGGCCGTGGATTTGACAAGGCAGAACTTCCAACAGGGTGTGAAGTAACACCCAGGAGAAAGGTGACTGTTTTATATATGAACTTTTCATGTGTGTGAATGATCACCAAGCAACTTGCGTTTTAGTTTTGCTTTCAAAGTGTGAATAAACACTGATGTTTTGAACCAAGAATTGTACTTTGCTGCACCCACTAATCCTAACTACCAGAGTGAAACCCCACATTTGGTGAATGCAGGGAAGGGCAGTGAGGCTGGCGTCAACGCCGATATATTTTTTCGGTTTCCATTTTTGATCACGGTTGTATGTCGTACATCAAACCAGTGGTATTACAATCCATACCTCACAACAAAATGGAGGCTGTTGTGAAGGCCCTCGTGTAAGCTAATCTAAAGCAGCGAGAGACCAACCTGCACCAACGAGAGGCTAATAAGCAGCAGCAATAGACCAACCAGTTGCATCTACAACACGTGATGTCGTTGCAGACAGCAGGAGCAACCCCAAGCATTCACGATGCCCGGAAAGCAGTCCGTGCAGCGATCCCTAAGATGACACCCGCAGAAGACATCGAAAACTACCTGGTGATGTATGAGAAAGTGGCCACCAGGAAAAAGCTGCCCTAAGATCAGTGGGCTGGGGTCATAGCTCCTTTCCTGGCATCAGAGTCCCAGCGTGTATATTTCGACTTGCCGGACGATCAAGCGGCCGACTAGTCGAAGGTAAAGGGTGACATTTTGGCAAGACTAGGGGTAAATATGTTGGTCCGGGCCCAGCGGGTACATCAGTGGGGGTTTAAGCCGGCTGAACCCGCAAGACCCCAGTATTATGACTTACTCCACCTATGCTATGCTGTATAGACTATTGGCTGACATATTCTGGAGGGCGCTGCCACCCCCTCTCCAGCTCTGGATCAGCCAGGTGTCTCCTGGAAATGCCCTGTAAATGGTGGACCTGGTGGAACGCTATGAGGCCACTAAGAATCTTAAGGGGTGTTCTTTTGGGAGGGGGGAAGGTAAACCCCAGAACTCCACACACCAGGCCCAACGGTATGAGCCGGTGAAACCCACCTGGGAGGTTCCTACTATGGGCCGGACCCAGTTAATCTGCTGGCGGTACCAGGAACCTGGCCATATAAGGGCTGAGTCTCCCTATCAGGTTGAGCCCATGGACACTAATTGTGGTTACTGTCAGTAATTGTGGTTACTGCCACAGGTACCCCAGAGGCTCTAGACCTCTTGAGCCAGGTGGAAATGGGAGACACTCAAGCTGAGGCACTGCTGGACTCAGGGAGCTTGGTGACCCTAGTAAGGGCTACCCTAGTGCGATCCGCTGAGTATACTAACCGGAACGTTGGGGTGATGTGCATTCACGGAGCCTGCACAGGTATGGGAGCCTGCTTTTTTTCTGGCTGTATCTACATCTCTTTCTTTATATCCCCTGTCTAGGAATCTACCTCTTAGTTCTTCTGACTGTCTGTTGTATCCCTCCTCAGTGTTGTTTATTTGTTTCAGCCACATAAACTGACCGTAGGGTATAGATTTTTTGATGTTATAAAAAATTTACATCAGTGGAGGTCTGAATGCTGTGCCACCCACCGAACCCTAGAATGAGGGGAGAGAAGAGATGTTCTAGGAATGGGATGAGGTCTCGGTGCTCAAACCCAACATAATCTAAACTTTTGTATATGTCTCTATGACATATCAAAAGTTTGGTAAAAACGTTGTGACCTTGTAAGAGTAATAACGCAAATGATGAATGTGTTGCAAAATTAATTGCAGAAATAGTAAAGTAGATGGGATTTAAAAAAATATCATCCTCACATTGCAAAAAAGTTTCATTCATAATTTAACCTGTGTTGTGGATTTTAAATACGCAACATGTCAATTTAATGCTGGAGATTGGCAACATGAATTTCAATATTTGCAATGCATATGGAAAAACAATGGCAGACACAATAATTCAGCAACAAAGTCCGCACCATTTGGTGTAAGTTTTACTTTTGCTAATTTCTGGCGCATACGGAAAATATGCTGCAGACCCATCTTGTGTGATTTTTTCCATTTCGGTGAACATTGTGCAGGAAATATATATTTAAACTATAATACTTCTAACTTTTAACTATTATGTTTTTTTATTGTTTATTACTTTCTATGTGTAAAACTTTACTATTTTTTTTCTTATTTATTTTTTTATTTTTATTTTTTAAACAGTAATTTCCCATCCCTGTAGGGGACTTGAACATGCAATCTGCTGATCACTTGCTCCATAGTGCCCACACACAGTAGTTATGCCCCTTAGTGCACCCACAAGGTACTGATACCTCCTTAGTGCCCCCACACAGTAGTTATTTCCTTTAGTACCTCTACACAGTAGTTATGCCCCCTAGGTGCTCGCACACAGTAGTTATGCCTCCTTAGTGCCTCTACACAGTAGTTATGTCCCCTTATTGCCCCAACACAGTAGTTGTGCCCCCTTAGTCACTCCACACAGTGCTCCTTAGTGACCCGACATAGCAGTTATGCCTGCTTAGTCCTAACACACTGTAGTTATGCCCCCTTGGTTTCCCAAGACACTAGATGTGCCTCCGATAGCCCCCACCCAGTAGTTAAGCCCCCTTGGTGCCCCAAGACACTAGAGGTGCCTCCAATAGCCCCCACACAGTAGTTATGCCCACATATTGTTCCAACACAGTAATTATATTTACTTAGTGCCCACACAGTAGTTATTACCCCTTAGTGCCCTCATACAGTAGATATGCCCTTAGTGCCCCTACACAGTAGAATACCCTCTTAGTAGCCTCTTACACAGCAGAATGCCCTGAAAGTGCCCCCTCCCAATATCATATTAATGTAACCCCTTAAAGGGATTCTGTCACCTCCCCTAACCCAAAATCCGATTTTAAAGCAGTCATGCAACACAGCTTACCTTGAATAGGCTGTGCTCTTCTATCTTGTAATCCGTCCAGTAGTTTATGTGAAAATCGGTTATGCAAATTAGCCCTGAAGGTGCCCAGAGGGGCGTTTTGTTCCCCTTAGTGAGCCTAGTAACGCCCCTCTTACAGTGCCCAGCCCGCCTTCCTTGCGACTGTCTAACCGCCCTCAGCCTCCCACAGCCTCTCATCCCTCTCCTCCCCCTCCCTCACGGCCAAACGAACTCTCGCACAGGCGCAGTACCCACTGAGGGCTGTGCCAGTGCGATCTGCAGGAGACTGAGGCCAAGAGCTTCATCCTCGTCACTGGTCATGCGCCTAGCCCAGTGACGTCCGATGCTCGCTCTTCCCTTCTGACTGAGACCGGCTTCAGCTTACAGTGGGTGAACCTCTCCTAAATCCAGAGAGCAGGAACCATGAACAAGCTCTTACAAGAGCTTATACTCAGGGGAGTATTGTGATATAGCAATCCCCAAGAGTGTAATTATCCCATTCCCCAAACATGAGCCAAAACTTCATGAAGGTGTAAAGCAGGAACTCTTTATTTGAACACACAAGCATTGATTTATACACATCTTCCAACAAGGTTACTACCCACAGGGTTTTGTAAAAACAGCCAATAACCACGTACAATACACTCAGACACTCCCACACAAAATCCTCCCCTCTGCCTGTGATACAATTACCTCACACTGGGTTGATGCAATCATCCCAGGCAGGAGAATACACAATAGTCTTCTGTCCTGGAGAAAACCGAGACGTAATTCAATTATTTCTCAGGACAAAGGGACATCACCAATACACACAGAGAGACAATGGAACAGACCTCACTACTCAAAGTATACAATGTCCCACCCTTTACAATACACATAGACATCCCAAAATGGCACGAATTAGACCAGGGGTTCATGTTAGTGCAAGTCCTTTGTGAACAAAGGTGGCCTGGCTGATGAGAGGGCCCGTAATCCAGGGGCAGGAGGCGGGCAAACAGCCCCCTCCAAAACACCGTGGCGAAGTGGCTTTCGCCACATATCTTCTCATTCGGGGGGAGACTAACCAGGTAGCTGACCTTCTGTCGGTCAGAGTTAGTCGAGTCACCCACCCACAGTAAATTACAATCAACAAGGCAGCCCCTCCCACAATAATATGCAATCCGCAGTGCAGTCCCCCCCAACACTTGGTTACTGCACCCGAGCAATTTTGTAGCTTGTTTCGGTCCCATGGCTTCACCATGGCTGTGATGGGCACTGGTCTCTTGGCTTTGTGGGTCGCTGAGTGAGCAGAGACCGGTGGTACTCTGCCCTGGTGCCAGCGCTTCAGCTGGGGGGACCTGCAGATAGACAAGCCTGGGACAAGGGGTGCTCTGCCCCATTGCCAGCTCTTCCGCTGGAGCAACCGGGGTATAGTCCTGCCCGGTGACAAAGGGAAAGTTAGGGCAGAGGCCAGCGGCGCTCTGCCCAGATGCCAGCTCTTCTGCTGGGATGGGGTCAGGGAATGCTACCCCCAGGACCTTGTTGCGGATCAGCTGTGGAGAGGAGGGATCGCTTACCTCCTCCTGGCATTCCTGCGGGGTTGGTGGGGAATCAGTACCGGCCGTCCAGCATCCCGGTCGGCCTGGTGCAGAGACTGCGGTTCCATCTGCACCATTGGAGTTAAGGTTGTTGTCCCCCTGTGGTTGGGGAGAGAGACCAGTTGTCTCCTCTCCCTTCAAAGTACACTACCGCTGGGGAGCAGGACCAACTGTCCCTACTCCCTGAAACTCTGGCTGCTGTTGGGGATCTGGGCCGACTGCCCAGCATCCCTGTAGGGCCGGTGGAGAGATCTCGGACCTATCTCCACCTGCCATATGAGTTTGCCACCAGGACCAGTCTATGAGGTCCCCTACCTCTGTAGCTGGTACTGAAGCAGGGGATACTTCAGTCGGGTCTTCCCAGCTGTAGGGTTGTAGATCTGGGACTGCCACCCAGCTCTCTGGCAGTGTATATTGGGACCAAATTGAGCTGAAGAGGTATTGGTAATCCTGCTCCAGCTCCCACTTCTTTGTCACTAGAGATGTCAGGTCTTGTCTCACCTCTCTTGCTGTAGCCAAATCATGCATAGCCTCCCTGTAGTCATAGATATCCCAGAACCGGGACTCTCCAGCATCTCCGAACTCCGGTTCTGCGAAGGCCTCAAACAACAGGCCAGGGCCATCATGACCCTCACCCTCGGGTCTGTCGTGCTCAGCCATCCAGGGGGAGTGCCGAATCACATACCACCAGAGTGCCTGGTAAGCGTTGTCTAGCCAAAGCTCCTTCCATACCAGGCTCTCCAGTTCTGTCACCCACTCATCCAGGGGCTGCTCTCCCAGAAGGGGCATTCGCAGGGCCACTTGCATCCGCAACTGCTGCTCCTCGTTGGGAGACACTCGCCCCGCCGACGCTGTACATATTCCAGGGCCTCGTGCCAGAAGCCTTTCCGGACTGCATGCCTCCAGTCCGGTTCATCCTCCTCCTCGTAGTAGAACGCTGTTTGAAGACTCATGTATATATTACATTTTTTGCCCCCAGCGTATATATTTCATTTTTTGCCCCTACTGTATATATTTCATTTTTTGCATGACCTTATTGCTCCCCGCCATGATTTGAGACAGGAGTGGAGGTAGGAAGCTGTTGTGGGTTGTCTGGAAGTGGAGTAGGATGCATGACTGTAACATGTCTGTCACTACCGCATTCTGTACACTTGATGACAACTTTACAGTCTTTAGCAAAATGACTATAAGAAACACAGCACTTGTAGCATATGCCAAGTTTCCGGAGAATCTCCCTGCGCTCTTGCAAAGTTTTTGCCCTAAGCCCATTACAATTCTTAAGAGGGTGAGGCTTCTTGTGAATAGGACACTGACGATTAGGGTCTTTATCTCTTTCATCCACAACACCCTGATCAGTAGGCGAGGTTGTGGAGGGTAAGATGTCTGTCCTTT